>NC_057807.1:446846220-446854266 GCF_018294505.1 Triticum aestivum | reverse complement strand
CGTGCTGCGCACGGCGCGCGCGCGGGGAAGGCGGCGGCGGCTGGCGGTTGGGCCGGCCTGCTCGGCTGGGCCTTCGGCCCAGTCGGGCGCGAGGTTATTTTTTTTAAAACCATTCCGCCGAAATAAAAAATTCCTAGAAAAATAAATAAAATTCTAAAAATTCCAAAACATGTTTTCTCCGTCTAAATAAAATATTTAGAACAGGATGAACTTTTCTTGGCCCCTAAAATGCAATTTTAAAAACATGCAACATTTTTCTAGGAGCAATAAAATCCCGAATAAATTCAAATAAAAATCCCAAAAATGATTTTAACATTTTTCCTCCGATATTCCAATTATTTGGAGAAGTCATATTATCTCCCCTCATTTATTATTTTAACATGAAATATTTTCCAGAGTGAAAATAATTAAAATAAAATCCTCGTCTTCACTATTTGATAAAAAAATTCAAATATGAAAATTAGAAAATCCCCAACTCTCTCCGAAGGTCCTTGAGTTGCTTAGGATTTCGAGGATTGCAAACGAAAAAGCAATAAAATATGATATGCATGTATGACCTATGTATAACATGCCAAATTGGAAATTTGGGATGTTACAAACCTACCGCCCTTAAGATGAATCTCGCCCTCGAGATTCGGGTTGGCTAGAAAATAGGTGCAGATGGTCCTTGCGAATATCCTCCTCTCGCTCCCAGGTGGCTTCCTCCTCAGTATGATGACTCCACTGAACTTTGCAAAACTTGATCACCTTGTTGCGAGTGACTCGGCTATCAAACTCAAGAATCTTAACTGGCTTCTCCTCATAGGTCAGATTATTATCCAGCTGAATCGCCTCCAAAGGTACTGTATCATTCAACGGTATATCGGCCATCTCAGCATGGCACTTCTTCAGCTGTGATACGTGAAACACATCGTGAACTCCTGACAATCCTTCTGGTAACTCCAGCTTGTAGGCAACTTCTCCCATCCGTTCCAAAATACGATACGGTCCTACAAATCTCGGGGCTAACTTTCCCTTAACTCCAAATCGTTTTACTCCCCTCAAGGGTGATACTCGTAGATAGGCTCGGTCTCCAACTTCATAAGTTACTTCCTTGCGCTTTGAATCTGCGTAACTCTTCTATCTGGACTGAGCAATCTTTAGTCTGTCTCTGATCAGTTTAACCTTCTCCTCTGATTCCTTGATCAAATCTGGTCCAAACAACTGACGGTCTCCTACTTCGTCCCACATCAATGGTGTTCTACATCTGCGTCCATACAGAGCTTCGAATGGTGCCATCTTCAAACTGGCCTGGTAACTGTTGTTATAAGAAAACTCTATGGACGGCAAATTGTCATCCCAACTAGATCCATAATCTAGCGCACAGGCTCTCTATCCTCCAAAATCTGATTGACTCTTTCTGTCTGCCCATCTGTCTGCGGGTGAAAAGCTGTACTGAACTCCAATCGGGTCCCCAAAGTCTTGTGTAACTGATGCCAAAACTTTGAAGTAAACTGGGTTCCTCTATCTGATACGATGCTCCTCGGAACTCCATGTAAACATACGATCCTGGTCATATATATCTTGGCCAACTTTGCACTTGTATAGGTTGTTTTCACCGGGATGAAATGAGCTACTTTAGTCAATCGATCCACAACTACCCATATAGAATCATATCCTGCCTTGGTTCTGGGTAATCTGGTAATAAAGTCCATACCAAGTTTGTCCCACTTCCATTCAGGTATTGGCATAGGCTGTAACAGTCCTGCTGGCTTCTGATGTTCTGCCTTCACTCTCTGACATTCATCACATACGGCTACATACTTGGCAATATCCTTCTTCATTCTAGTCCACCAGAAACGTTCCGTCAAGTCCAAATACATCTTGGTGTTTCCGGGGTGAATCGAGTATGGTGAGTCATGGGCCTCCTGAAGTATCAACTTCCTGATCTCCGAATTGTTGGGCACATAAATCCGGTCCTCAAACCATAAGGTATCGTGCTCATCTTCGCGAAAACCTTTGGCTTTACCTTCGCCCATCCTTTCTCTTATCTCAGCAATCTCTTTGTCTTCCTTCTGAGCTTCTCGAATCTTGTCCAACAGTGTCGACTAAACTTCCATTGTTGCAAGAAAACCTCTTGGAACAATCTCCAATCGTAGTTCCATGATCTCTGCAGCTAACTCCTTTGGCATTCCCTTGCTCACAAGAGCATTAGCATAACTCTTCCGGCTCAATGCATCTGCTACGACATTGGCTTTTCCTGGATGGTAGTGTAACTTCATGTCGTAATCCTTTATAAGTTCCAACCATCTCCTCAGCCTGAGGTTCAACTCCTTTTGTGTGAAAATGTACTTCAAGCTCTTATGATCCGTGTACACATCACAACGGTTTCCAATAAGATAATGTCTCCAGGTCTTTAACGCATGCACTACAGCTGCTAACTCCAAATCATGCGTGGCATAGTTCAACTCGTGTGGCTTCAATTGTCGTGAGGCATATGAAACAACCTTTCCTTCCTGCATAAGCACACATCCAAGTCCCAAGCGAGAGGCGTCACAATACACTTGAAACTCCTTATGTATATTTGGCAAGGTCAGCACTGGGGCTGTAGTCAATCGCTCCTTCAGCTCTTGAAAACTTGTCTCGCACTCCTCCGTCCATTTGAACTTAGTATCCTTCTTTAACAATTCAGTCATTGGTTTAGCAATCTTGGAAAAATTCTCAATGAACCTCTGATAATATCCTGCCAGTCCAAGAAAACTGCGGATCTCGCCAACTGAAGTGGGTGCCAACCATTCAGTGGCCGACTGAACCTTACTAGGATCCACTTCTATACCCTCTCCGGATATAACATGTCCAAGAAATCCAACTTCCTTCAACCAAAACTCGCACTTGCTGAATTTGGCATATAACTGGTGTTCCCTGAGTTTCTCGAGAACCAAACGCAAGTGTTCCGCATGCTCCTCTTCGTTCTTCGAGTATATCATAATATCATCAATGAATACCACAACAAACTTGTCCAAATACTCAATGAACACCTTGTTCATCATACTCATGAATTAGGCAGGGGCGTTAGTCAGTCCAAATGACATGACCGTATACTCATATAATCCGTACCATGTGGTAAACGTTGTCTTGGGTATATCCTGCTCTCGGATCTTCAACTGATGGTATCTCGATCGTAGATCAATCTTTGAAAACACCTTAGTTCCTTGTAACTGATCAAACAGATCAGTGATCATCGGTAAGGGATACTTGTTCTTTATCGTTACTTCATTCAGAGATCGGTAATCAACAACCATCCTCAGGGATTTATCCTTCTTCTCCACCAAAAGTAATGGGGCTCCCCGAGGTGACGAGCTTCTACTAATGTAACCTTTCTCCAACAACTCCTTAATCTGCTTCTTAATTTCCTCCAGATCATTTGCTGGCATCCGATAGGGTCTCTTGGATATCAGTCCTGTTCCTGGCAATAACTCTATCAAAAACTCGATGTCTCTGTCCGGTGGCATACCAGGTAACTCTTCGGGGAAAACATCCGGAAAATCCTTTACTACAGGCACTTCCTCCTGTACAACTCCCGTGAGGGAATTTACTTGGCTCCTCCTAGGCACATGCCTAGATACATACTTAATCCTTTTTCCCTCCGGGGTGGTAAGATAAATTGACTTACTAGCACAGTCAATACTTCCTCCATACTTTGACATCCAGTCCATACCTAATATCACATCCAATCCTTGCGATTCCAAGATAATTAGGTCAGACGGGAATACATGTGTTCCAATGATTAGGGGTATCTGGGTGCACCAACTGCTATCCATGTACTCTGCTCCTGGCGAGCTCACTAAGAGGGGTGTCATAAGGGTTTGGGTTGGTAACTTAAACTTTTCCACAAATCCCCTTGATATGTATGAATGCGATGCACCAGTATCGAAAAGAACAATAGCGGTAAATGACTGAACCAAAAACTTACCTATTACCGCGTCCGGCTGCTCTTCAACCTCCTCCACGTTAACGTGGTTCACTTGTCCTTTGTTGAATGGATTGGGCTTCTTCCCTGCGCTCCCGTTTCCATTCCCATTCTTTCCTTCAGAGCAGTCATTGGCATAGTGCCCTATCTTCCCGCACTTGTAGCAAACAACTTGGCTTATGTCTCTCTTTGCGGGTGTGGACGGGTTAGAGCAGTTCTGATTATTGTTGGCTCCATTCCCATTTCTGTTCTTCGCACCATTATGGTTATGCGATCCTCCTCCAGCATGGTTATGACTTCCATGGTTATGAACAAGTCCTCCTGAGTTCGGGGTCAAGCGGGGCTTCTGGTGAGCTCCGGAGTTGTATTTTCCTTGTCCATACTTCCTCTTACGATTATCAATCTGCTGCTGCTTCCCTTCAATCATTAGGGCCTTATCTACCAACTCCTGGTAGTTGTTGAAGGTTGCTACCATCAACTGCATACTCATCTCATCATTCAGCCCTTCCATAAACTTCTCCTGCTTCGCGGCATCTGTGGCCACATCATCAGGGGCATAACGTGATAACTTGCTAAACTCATCCACGTACTGGCCAACAGTACGATTCCCCTGGCGTAGGTTGCGAAACTCATGCTTCTTCATCTGCATAGCTCCAGTCGAGACATGGGCAGTGCGAAAAGCCTACTGAAACTGAGCCCATGTGACAGTGTCGATAGGATAGGTGGCTGTGAAATTCTCCCACCATGCTGCTGCAGGTCCATCCAGTTGGTGTGCGGCAAAATGCACCTTCTCAGCATCTGTGCATCCAACGGTGGTTAACTCCCTTCCAATACGACGTAACCAATCATCTGCAACTATTGGCTCGATGCTACTGGAGAACACCGACGGCTGTAACCTTAAGAAACGAGCGAGGTTATCCACTGGCGGTGGGTTGTTGTTGTTGGCATTGTTGTTATTGGCATTGTCCTGGTTCTGAACTAGCAATTGCATCAAGGCATTCTGCTGCTGGATCAACTGGGTGATCTCCGGTGGGAAAACAAACTCGGGGTCTCTCCTCGGAGGCATCTGATGGGTTTAGATGGAAGAGATTTAGAATAGAAAAAGATCTAGGGGAGAAACACTACCCATATGTATATGAGGCAAACGCAAGCATTCATTCAATCAAACAAGCAAGGGCATACAAAACGGTCTAGGACTATCGCAAAAGTGCTCACTACTACTAGTTACATGGGGGAAAATACTATTATCATATGGTGGTCATCTAGAAATTTTGATCGGTGGAGGACTCCATGACGTCTGCTCCAGCTTCATCTTCGTAATCATCATCACTTGAATCCGAGTCGGTGTCGTCGATGATGATGTAGTTGTCCGGACGAAATGAGGTCTTCTTTCGGAACTGGTCCTCCCATAAAGATTCCGATCTTCTCAACCAAGTCATCATTCTTCTCCAATAGGGTCTTGATTTCCTCCTCATATCCAGCGCGTGTGAACTTAAGTTCTTCCTCCAGCTCGATGATCCTGGTCTTCGCCTTCTTCAACTCGATCATGTCAGCGCACATCTGGTTCTCCTGACATCGAATGTTCTGGTTTTGCTCCTGGATAAAGGCTGCGACAGATCTATCCTTCCTGGTGCTGATCATCTCCCATTGTTCATCTCGGCACCCTCATATTTGATAGGTGGTATCCTCAAGTTCCTTGTTGTAGATTTCTCCAATGCGTCCCATGGTAATATGAGCTGCCATACTCTTGCCAAGGCTCCAAGTGGGTGCTTCGAAAGAAAACTCTATGGGTTTGGAATTTGGCGAGAACGTCCTTCCTGGAACTCGAACTAGAATCATCCAGCGCTCTTCTTCCGGTAGGGTGGCGTTGTTCGTCCCAGTGAAGCTTGGTATTCCAATATTTAAGTACCTAGTGACTTCCTTCAAGTGGCGTCCAAAAGGTGTGTCTTCATCCGGCTGTGCAAACTTGGTCTTCATCTCCTTCATCCTAAAGAGTGGAAAGAGGAGAGGAGTCAGAAATGAGAAGAGAAGTGTTTCCTATGGTTTATCTTAGTGGTCGTGTCCTACACTCAGTGTGTGCTCTGATACCATCTTGTAGCGACCCGACCTCAGATGGTCAAGTCTTTGTGCTCAGGTGTCATCCCTGGATCAGTAATGCTGACACCACACAGTACTTCGAAGGGTTTATAACAGAGTAGCAATACACACTTATTACATCGAATGTCTCAAAAGAGAACTTATTACAATAATATGGCTTAAGGCCATCTAATGCGATAACAGCGGAAGGCTCGGAAGATAAAGTGAGTCCATCAACTCCAACGGCATAGCTGAGCTGCACGGCAACGACCTACGAACCTTACTCCTCGTCTTAAAAGTCTGCAACATAATACGTTGCAG
Source organism: Triticum aestivum (assembly GCF_018294505.1). Taxonomy (NCBI): domain Eukaryota; kingdom Viridiplantae; phylum Streptophyta; class Magnoliopsida; order Poales; family Poaceae; genus Triticum; species Triticum aestivum. The sequence continues at coordinate 446,847,920 of NC_057807.1, read as the reverse complement.
CCCGAGAACGGGTCAGCACATGGAATATGCTGGCAATGTAACACAAAAGAGCAATAACAGAATAATGCTACTACTACATGCATATTTGGCTGGTGGAAAGCTCTATGGTTACAATTTTGCGAAAAGCCAATTTTTCCCTACTACAAAGGAATCAGTTTTAATTTAACTATTATGGTAGTTGAAACATCATCTGAGAAGGTAACCCCAACTCAATGATCCCAATTAAAAGTAATTAACAACCCAACAATATTAGTTTAAGAGTGTTGAGATACATGCGAATACTCAAGTACTAGATACTCAGAATTGTCCATGACCGGGGACACGACTAACCATGATTAGATTGTACACTCTGCAGATGTTTGCGCACTTTTCCCTGCAAGACTCGATCGCCTCCGTTGATTCTCGCACTGCATGGTGTTTGAGAGACGGATGACCGAGACACAGTCTTTCAGAAGCATTAACTCTCTACTCCGGGCAGACCATACCAAACCTACAAACCCACTACCTGCTGATCCACCTCTTCAAGAGCTTCATGCAACTTACTCAAACTATGCTAGAGCCCATAATAGCTTGCGGCTGCACACGAAAGTTTCTAGCATGAATAGACTCAGTTCCCTTTGAGTCTGGGTGGCGGTCCATAGGAGAATCACACGGTAACCCCGGGACTTCCAAAAATAAAACAGGCAATCACTGGTAACCCCAGGTGCCTCAATCCACCCAGATGTGTATTAAAGTTGCAACCTTAAGTAAACCATTAATTATCAATCTCACATCTGTCATGGATATCACTCAAACCCAATCCACGTCTACGAGCATAGCATGGCAATATAAGCATAACGTAGAAGTAACTCCCAAGGGTTTGATAATAAACAGGATAATAGGTTCTACCTCATCAACTACTTCCCAATACCCACATGTTAAAGGCATCCTAGTCATGCAATGTTTGAGGATGGAAACTAATGCATAAAAACTGGGTATGAAAAGAGTATGATCAATGTGTTACTTGCCTTGCTGACGATCCGGGAAACCTAGTGACTCGTAGTAACACGCTTCGCACTCCGGGAATTCTATCGCAAGCAAACAATAACATACATAAGCAGCAATCAAAGATGCACAAGCAGAATTCCAAATAAAAGAGTTTGACTGGAGAGTTCAACTTAAGAACTCCGGTTTGCAAAAAGAATCAAATCAAACGAAGCAACGAAACTCAAACGGCAATAGAAACAACTTCGTTTTGCTAATTTGGATCTAAGTCAAATTTTACAGAAGAAAAATCTTGTTTGAGTTGATTATTCGGAAAGAGGGTTTCGAGATGAAACTCTAGGCGCTTGAATCGCCTGATTCCGATAAACGAGCGAAAAGATAAACAAGTTTGAAAATCGGATCAGAAATCGCGATTAGAATAATCGCGGAATAAATCCGATAAAAAGAAAAATGACGAACTGCTAAACGAATGAACGCTCGTTAACAGAAACTAAACAGTGAACGCGTTCGTTAGAACGAACGGACGAACGGACGTTCGCTGAGTAAATAAACCGGGAAAAAAATTAAAATAAACCGATCTAGAAAAAAAACGATCTAGGGTTTTTCTAAAAAAACCGAAGGTTTTTTTTTTAAAACCGGAGGCGGGGTCGGGTACCTCCGGCGAAGCTCGTCCGGCGGGGCGGCGGCTCCGGCGGGGCTCGGCGACGGGCGGCGGG
>NC_057807.1:446812483-446845745 GCF_018294505.1 Triticum aestivum | reverse complement strand
TGTGGTGGCAGTGTGGCGGCGGGGCGACATTAAATAGGAGGGCGGGGCGGCTCGGCTTGGGGAAGGGGGCGCTCGAGGGCGGGTCCCCGAGGGTGGAGTCCAGCTCGGACCCGCCCTCGGCGTCCGTGCGGCGCACGGCGCGCGCGCGGGGAAGGCGGCGTTGGCTGGCGGCTGGGCCGGCCTGCTCGGCTGGGCCTTCGGCCCAGTCGGGCGCGAGGTTAATTTTTTTAAACCATTCCGCCGAAATAAAAAAATTCCTAGAAAAATAAATAAAATTCTAAAAATTCCAAAACAAGTTTTCTCCGTCTAAATAAAATATTTAGAACAAGATGAACTTTTCTTGGCCCCTAAAATGCAATTTTAAAAACATGCAACATTTTTCTAGGAGCAATAAAATCCCGAATAAATTCAAATAAAAATCCCAAAAATGATTTTAACATTTTTCCTCCGATATTCCAATTATTTGAAGAAGTCAGATTATCTCCCCTCATTTATTATTTTAACATGAAATATTTTCCGGAGTGAAAATAATTAAAATCAAATCCTCGTCTTCACTATTTGATAAAAAAAATTTCAAATATGAAAATTAGAAAATCCCAAACTCTCTCCGAAGGTCCTTGAGTTACTTAGGATTTCGAGGATTGCAAACGAAAAAACAATAAAATATGATATGCATGCATGACCTACGTATAACATGCCAAATTGGAAATTTGGGCTGTTACAAGCCCCGTCCTGTCCTTCTTCGGGATCAGGGGCGAGCTCTCTCCGCCCCACTCGTCGCCGTCCTCATCGTCGTCCGGCATGAGGCGAAAGAGTGCGGGACCTAAGCCGAGGGAGGGACGTTCTCGACTCCCCGTTGGTCGCCTCCGAATCGGGCTCCTCGTCCTCCTCCTCCTCTTCTTCCTCCTCTCTGCTGGAGTCGCTGGAGGATACGTTCACTGTTGCCAGGGCCGCCGGGTCCTCAGGAACCTCCGCGGGCATAGGCCCGCCCTCGTTGAAAGCGGACATGGAGTTCACCACCTGCTCCCAATCATCCCGAAGGAACAAGGGCACGGGAGCATCCTCCAACCTCGCCAGGTTTCCCCCAACCAAGGATTGGAGGAACGCGGCCAGATCCTCGTCGGCCATGACTTCGGGGTTCGAGCGAAGGGCGGCATCGGCCCCCCAAGCTTCCATAGCGGAAGCGAATGTTCCCGGAGCGGAGCCACCCGATGCTCCAGGAACTCCCTCAGGAGCGACGCCCCGGTCAGTTTCGCCGTCGCCATGTTGTCCGACCATAGGTCCGCGTCCATCTTCTCCAACACCGGCTTCGCGCGGGGATCAACGAGCTCCGCGCAGGACCAAGCGTCGACGGACATGGGCTGCACCGTGGGCAGAATCAGCCGGGAGTGGGTGCGCCCAGCATCCACCATGACCCACTTACTCCTAAAGCCCTCAATTCTCTTCCCGGGCTTCGAGATGGCGTTAGAGCTGCCGTGCGCGACAAAGCTCGCACACGCGGTGATGGGGCCGCAGGAGACCCGGAGGTAGAAGTAATGGCACAGCAAGGCCACTGAAGGCCTCACCCCGACATGAGCCTCGCAGTAGTAGGCGAAAATCGCCAGGAGAAGAACGGAGTTGGGATGGAGGTGCAGGGCTTGCAGATTGTAATGGTGAAGAACAGAAAGGAAGAACTCGGAAAAAGGGGGCACCAGACCGGCGGCGATGCCGCTCACGAAGAGCGGGTAGAAGGTGCTTCCTCTGCCATCAGGAAGGACGGTGCCGACCTTGAGCGCGGCCGCCCCATCGTGGCCTTGCGCCGCCATCATCTAGCGCGTCCGAGCAAGATTCTTCTCCGACACATTCGGAGGATCCAAGGCGAGCGAGTACCATGCTCCGGCCGGGGTCTGGCGAGGCGCCATGCCTTGCTAGGATGCAGGGTTGGAGTAGATTTGGGGATTTCGGAAGCAAGAAGGACAGGAGCAAGAAATGAGATCTGGGCAGTGAAGGAGAAGGCAAAGAAGGTAAGCCTAGATAGGTACCGCTCCCTTATCAGCTTGTGCAGTTGCTGAGGTGTCGTGGGGGAGCCAGGACGCCCACGTCCAACCAACCGCCACAGGCGCCCAAGGCCGCAGGCTATTGGGGCCCGCGGTGCTTTGCACTTGCCTCTTCACTTCTCTGCTAAGCCAAGTCCAGGCGCGCCTTGGGCCCGGGGGCTACTGTCGGCGTTCTGGGAACGGGGGTACCCAGACTTGCCTGCCTGCGGCCTGCGGCGTGGCTCAAGGAGTGGCCCAGTATGGCCCATCTTCATCAGCACATGCTCAAGACCCTCGCGAGGGGGGCAAGCCTCGCGGGGAAGGACGATAGGAGGCTTCCTCAGGCACGGCCTTGTTAGGCTGGCTCGCGAGGAGGCGGAGAGATCAAGGCGGGGTACCTCACGAGGTGCCCATGACGCAAGCCATGACGACCAAGGCCAGGCGGGCGCCGGCCTGTGCAGAGTCCTTGTTTCCCCTTCCCGCTCAATATTTGGGAAGAGGCCCGGGGGCTTCGCCTATAAATAGGACTAGCCACCCACAGGGTAGGGGATCGAGATCTGATCGGATCCTCATCCAAGACACACAGAGAGAGAGAGGCGACTGAACTCCCCTAGCAGTTTATCGTCTGAACCGAGAACAGACCCTCGCGAGGCTGTTCTCCCCTTGTACTGTTCCTCATCAGCCCCAGAGGCAATCCACACACCACAAACTGGAGTAGGGTATTACACCACAATGGTGGCCTGAACCAGTATAAATCTCATGTCCCTTGTGTTGTTCTTCATGTGAGTTCTAGATCCTTGCGAGGCGGTGAGACATGGGTAGGCTAGGGGTGTGATCTCCGCGTACACCCCAGTGTTCGAACCTCAAGGGTCTGCCGGAACCCGAAATCCGACAACTTTACCGTGAGAAGTTTTATGAGATGAACTACTGTTATGACATATTATCATGCTAGAAAAAGTGATTGAAATTATCATTGATCAAACTTGTGCACCTTCTAGCATTCACACTTCATAAATTCTTTCTTTTATCATTTACCTACTCGAGGACGAGTAGGAATTAAGCTTGCGGATGCTGATACGTCTCCAACATATCTATAATTTATGAAGCATTCATGCTATATTACTATGTGTTTTGAATGATTACGGGCTTTATTATACACTTTTATATTACTTTTGGGACTAACCTATTAACCGGAGGCCCATCCCATATTGCTGTTTTATTGCTTGTTTCAGTATTTAAAAGAAAAGGAATATCAAACGGAGTCCAAACGGAATGAAACCTTCGGCATCGTGAATTTTTGGAAGAATATCATCATGGAGGCTTGGAGGTCAAGTCAGAAGACCCTCAAGGAGCCCAGGAGATAGGGGGAGCGCCCCCTACAGGGCATGGCCCCCTGTCTCGTGGACCCCTCGAGGACCCCCCGACCGACTTCTTTCGCCTATATAAGCCTACGTACCCTAAAACCATTGAATATCACGATAGATCGGGAGTTCCGCCACCGCAAGCCTCTGTAGCCACCAAAAACCTCTCGGGAGTCCGTTCTGGCACCCTGTCGGAGGGGGAACCCATCACCGGTGGCCATCTTCATCATCCCGGTGCTCTCCATGACGAGAAGGGAGTAGTTCATCCTCGGGGCTGAGGGTATGTACCAGTAGCTATGTGTTTGATCTCTCTCTCTCTAGTGTTCTCTCTCGTGTTCCCTCTATGGCATGTTCTTGATGTATCCCGAGCTCTACTATTGTAGTTGGATCCTATAATGTTTCTCCCCCTCTACTCTCTTGTGATGAATTGAGTTTCTCCTTTGAAGTTATCTTATTGGATTGAGTCTTTTATGAGAACACTTGATGTATGTCTTGCCGTGCTTATCTGTGGTGACAATGGGATATCATGTGCCACTTGATGTATGTTTTGGTGACCACTGCGGGTTCCGCCCATGAACCTATGCATAGGGTTTGGCACATGTTCTTGACTCTCCGGTAGAAACTTTGGGGCACTCTTTGAAGTACTTTGTGTTGGTTGGATGAATCTGAGATTGTGTGATGCATATCATATAATCATGCCCATGGATACTTGAGGTGACAATGGAGTATCTAGGTGACATTAGGGTTTTGTTTGATTTGTGTATTAAGGTGTTATTCTAGTATGAACTCTTTCATAGATTGATCCAAAAGAATAGCTTTGAGCTGGCTTCATTCCCTACCATAATTTCTACGTTTGTTCTCCGCTATTAGTGGCTTTGGAGTGACTCTTTGTTGCATGTTGAGGGATTGTTATATGATGTATCTATGTTATTATTGTTGAGAGAACTTGCACTAGTGAAAGTATGAACCCTAGGATTTGTTTCCTATCATTGCAATACCGTTTGTGCTCACTTTTATCATTAGTTACCTTGCTGTTTTTATTATTTCAGTTTACAAAAACCTTTATCTACCATCCATATTGCACTTGTATCACCATCTCTTCGCAGAACTAGTGCACCTATACAATTTACCATTGTATTGGGTGTGTTGGGGACACAAGAGACTCTTTGTTATTTGGTTGCAGGGTTGTTTGAGAGAGACCATCTTTAGCATACGCCTCCCATGGATTGATAAACCTTAGGTCATCCACTTGAGGGAAATTTGCTACTGTCCTACAAACCTGTGCACTTGCAGACCCAACAACGTCTACAAGAAGAAGCTTGTGTAGTAGACATCAGGAATCATCATAGCAATTCCCAAAGGTGGAAGTGATAAGTATGGAGTGTCGAACCCACAAGGAACCAAAGGTAAGATCAATATTCTCTCAAGCCCTATATGCCCTGATACGACTCTACGTGCACCGAACGTTTGCTTCCAACTAGAAACAAGAAATAAAACTATGTTGTGGGTATAAAGAGGATAACTTTGTATGATATCGGAGAGCTAAAATATAAAAGTAGGTGTTGTTATCATAAAGTTAGAATATATTACTAAATAATATAAATAGCGAGTGTGGAATAATGGTGGATCGGTGTGCGGAATTGTCCTAGGCAATTGTTAACAAGACAGATAGTCATCATTGCAATTTCATATGAGGGAGAGGCATAAGCTAACATACTTACTCTACTTGGATCATATGCACTTATGATTGGAACTCTAGCAAGCATCCGCAACTACTAAAGATCATTAAGGTAAAACCCAACCATAGCATTAAAGCATCAAGTCCTCTTTTATCCCATACGCAACAACCCCCTTACTCGGGTTTGTGTTTCAGTCACTCACCAACCCACTATAAGCGAATCATGAACGTATTGCAACACCCTACAGCGGGAATCCCTCACGCTTGCGCGACATGGTGGGCACCATAGGACAGCACCAAAATAAAACGTACAACTCGTACCAATCTAGACGATCAAGCAACCCAAGGACAAAAGATATCTACTCAAAACATCATAGGATGGAAACACATCATTGAATCATAATATGCGGCATAAAGCACCATGTTCAAGTAGGGATTACAGAGGGGTGCGGGAGAGTGGACCGCGTAAAAGAGATGAGGATGGTGATGATGACGATGATGTTGATGAAGACGATCACCGCGGCGATGATTCCCCTCCTGATGGCACTGCGGTGCCACCAAGAGAGAGGATGAGAGGTTCTACCCCTTGTGCTTCCTCCTCCATGGCTTTCCCCCTCTGGTCCTTGGCCTTCATGGTGATGATGGCCCCTCCGAGATCCTCCTCCCTGGCCTCCGGTGATGTTGGCCCCCTTCGGCAGGGTGCTAGAGAGGGCCTAGATTGATTTCTCGTGGCTACAGAGGCTTGCGGCGGCGGAACTCCCGATCTAGGTTATTTCCCGAAGGTTTCTATATTTATAGGAATTTTTGGCATTGGTTTCACGTCAGGTGGGTCTCCGGGCTGTCCACAAGATAGTGGGGCGCGCCCTAGGGGTTGGGCGCGCCCCCACTCTCGTGGGCAGCCCGGGACTCTTCTGGCCCAACTCCGATGCTCCGTGGTCTTCTTTTGGTCCATAAAAAATCCTCAAAAATTGGCACATCAATTTGACTCCGTTTGGTATTCCTTTTCTGTAAAACTCAAAAACAAGGAGAAAACAGAAACTGGCACTGGGCTCTAGGTTAATAGGCTAGTCCCAAAAATCATATAAAATGACATATAAATGCATATAAAACATCATAGATGGATAATATAATAGCATGAATACTTCATAAATTATAGATACGTTGAGGCGTATCATCGCCCCTCAATCATCTTCTGCTTCACATTGAAGGTCTTGAGCCATAAGCCGAAGTGCGGGGTGATGTGGAGGAAGGCTTCGCACACGATGATGAACGACAAGATGTGAAGGATGGAGTCCGGAGCTAGATCATGAAAATCTAGCCCGTAATAAAACATGAGCCCTCTAACGAAGGGATCGAGGGTGAAGCCTAAGCCGTGGAGGAAGTGAGAAACGAATACGACGCTCTCGTTGGGCTCAGGAGTAGAGATGACCTGCCCTGGTGCAGGAAGCTTGTGCTTGATGTCGGCGGTCAGATATCTGACCTTCCTAAGCTTCGCAATGTCCTCCTATGCCATCCACCGGCGTTGAAGGTTGGATCCGGACATGATTGAAGATCTGAAGTGCTTAAGCTTGGGCTTCGGGTGTTGGAACTCGAGATGCGGAAAGGCGCAAGTGTGGTAGGAAAGAGGGATAGGCCTCGGCCCCTCTATAAATTGGGTGAATATCAAGCGTCCTCAGCGTGACCGCTTGGGACTTACCTAAAAACACGGAGTCATACCAACAGGCTTCATGGGGTTGCACGCGCCCGTATTGATGGAGGATCCCGCGATAAGGGGAACACGATCTCTGCTTTGGCAAGGTGTGCCGATAAAACCGCCTTGCAACGCGTGTCGATGTAGGCCAAGAAAAACCGGTTCATATTGAGCCAGGCCATGACGTAAGGGCAGACTGCGAAAAAAATTGTCAGCAGATCAGATTTGTAAAGTGTTATGCTCTCTACGGTGGTGTGCGGAAATTATCTCACAGAGCCGGACACAATCCTTAATCTGCTTTGGAGTATTCGGAGATGGAACCCGCCTTGCAATACCGAAGACAATCTACGTGCCGGACTCATCATCATTGAACCCTGGTTCAAGGGCTACTGAGGGAGTCCTGGATTAGGGGGTATCCGGACTGCCAGACTATATACTTTGGCCGGACTGTTGGACCGTGAAGATACAAGACTCAAGACCTCGTCTCGTGTCCGGATGGGACTCTCCTTTGCGTGGAAGACGAGCTTGGCGATTCGGATATTAGATCTCCTTGTTTGTAACCGACTCTGTGTAACCCAAGCCTCCTCTGGTGTCTATATAAACCGAAGGGTTTTAGCCCGTAGAAGGACAATCATAATCATCATAGGCTAGCTTCTAGGGTTTAGCCTCTACGATCTCGTGGTAGATCAACTCTTGTAATACTCATATCATCAAGATCAATCAAGCAGGAAGTAGGGTTTTACCTGCATCGAGAGGGCCCGAACCTGGGTAAAACATCGTGTCCCCTGCCTCCTGTTACCATTAGCCTTAGACGCACAGATCGGGACCCCCTACCCGAGATCCGCTGGTTTTGACACCGAAAATGGCCCCCGACGGAGTTCCGGCGCCACTGGAAGCAAGGGGGAGAGAGCCCCCCTTCTTCTTCTTCTTCCTTGACCTTCTCCCTAGATGGGAGAAGGGTTTCCCCTCTGGTCCTTGGCTCCAATGGCGTGGGAGGGGCAAGAGCCCCTCCGAGATTGGATCTATCTCTCTGTTTCTCTCTGTTTCTGCATTCCCAGATCCTTCCCCTTCACCGTTTCTTTTATATCCGGAGATCCGTAACTCCGATTGGGGTGAATCTTTCACCCAGATGTTTCTCATAAGATTTTTCTTGTGGCAAAAGAAGAGAGTCAATCGCCTTACGGGTGGCCCACGAGAGTGCCAGGCGCGCCCAAGGGGGGAGGGCGCGCCCCCTATCTCGTGGCTACCTCGGGCACCGTTTCACGTTGATTCTTCCTCCAGAAAATCCCAAATATTCCAAAATAATTCTCAGTCCGTTTTTATCCCGTTTGGATTCCTCTTGATATTGGGTTCCTGCGAAACATAAAACATGCAACAAACAGGAACTAGCACTGGGCACTGGATCAATATGTTAGTCCCAAAAATAGTATAAAAAGTTGCCAAAAGTATATGAAAGTTGAATAATATTGGCATGGAACAATCAAAAATTATAGATACGACGGAGACGTATCGGTGCTAAAGAGGCAAGCGTAGGCGAGGAGTCCCGAGGCATCAGCCAAAGCCTTCCATATCGGTGCAACAAGACCAAGACCAGAAGGATGGCAGGACAGAGGTCACTGAGGGAGTCCTGGATTAGGGGGTATCCAGACAGCCAGACTATATACTTCGTCCGAACTATATACTTTGTCCGGACTATAGGAGCGTGAAGATACAAGACTCAAGACTACGTCTCGTGTCCGGATGAGACTCTCCTTTGCATGGAAGACAAGCTTGGCGATACGGATATTATAATTCCTTCTTTGTAACCGACTCCATGTAAACCTTAGCCCTCTCCGGTGTCTATATAAACCGGAGAGTTTAGTCCTTAGGGGGACGATCACAATCATAATCATCATAGGCTAGCTTCTAGGGTTAGCCTCTACGATCTCGAGGTAGATCAACTCTTGTACTACTCATAGCATCAATATCAATCAAGCAGGAAGTAGGGTTTTACCTCCATCGAGAGGGCCCGAACCTGGGTAAACATTGTGTCCCTTGCCTCCTGTTACCATTAGCCTAAGACGCACAGATCGGGACCCCCTATCCGAGATCCGTCGGTTTTGACACCGACATTGGTGCTTTCATTGAGAGTTCCTCTGTGTCGTCGCTGCAAGGCTCGATGGCTCCTTCAATCAGGAACAGCAACGCGGTCCAAGCTGAGACTTTTCTCCCAGGACAGATCTTTGTGTTCGGCGGCTTCGTGCTGCGGGCCAATTCGCTTGGCCATCTGGAGCAGATCGACAGCTATGCCCCTGGCCACCAGGTCAGATTCGGAAACTTGAACTACACGGCCGACATCCGCGAAGACTTGATCTTCAATGGATTCGGGCCTGTGCCAGGAGTGCCAGACAGGCACGATGAGCACGGCTTAGACCTGCAGTCGGATAACGCTTCGGATATCGCCTCGACGGGAGCCACGGACCTAAATCCGGAGCAGATTGCGTCGCCCGAGGATGGGTGGATGGACCCCGCCCCTGAGGCCGCACACTCATCGGCAGTAGAGCCGAACACAGGCCTCAGCCCCAAGGAAGCCTGTGACACCAGACCCCCGGACTCATATCCGGTTGTAGGTTCTAGTCCGCACGCCTCCAAGCCCATCGAATCTGGTTGGGCTCCGGTAGTGGAGTCACCGCCGCGGATATCTTCCAGCACTCGCCTTTTGGCGACGTGCTGAACTCCTTAAAATCCATCTCTTTGTCAGGAGACTCTCGGCCGAACTATTTCCGGCTCGAATGGGAAGCAGGCGACGAAGGAATTCGTTGCCCACCCACCACCCACTTCATAGCCACTATCGACGATGTATCAGACATGCTTGACTTCGACTCTGATGATACTGATGGTATGGACGTCGGCGCAGGAGACGATTCAGAATCATTGGGGCGCTAGACTGCCACCTCGTCATACGATATATACATGGTGGATATGCCTAAGGAGGACGACGACGACAATTCGGAAGATAAAACCCCGGGAAAAATCCAAAACGACAGCGCAGATGCCGCACCAAGTCCAGCAACAGTAAAAATAGCGACAAGAGCGCCAAAAAGATCGACACCCCAGTCAACTCCGAAGGCAACAACGACCATATGGACCCAGCAATGGAGCAGGATGAGCCAGGTCATGCCGAACATAGCTCGGAGCAGACACCCGATCACAATGATCCCGAGGGACGAATTCATCAAACCGCCCCGGGACAAGAACACAGTCCGGATGACGATGCATTCATCATCCCGGAAACACGCTTGGAACGAGATAACCTCCACAGAAGGCTTATGGCCACTGCGAGAAGTCTAAAGAAGCAGAAGCAACGGCTAAAGGCCAGACAGGAAATGCTCAATCACAGATGGAATAAAGTGCTAGACACTGAAGAAAAGTACGGTGACGATCGCCATACAAAGAGCTATCCAAAACGCAAGCTGCTGCCAGAATTTGACGACGAGGCCGTTCCACCAAAGAACAACATGGCCAGGAGGCCGGACAAACCACTTCATAACTGCAACAGAGCAGCTACTGATGCCGCACACAATTTACGCGAGCTCCTGGATAAGAAAGTCGGCGTGGCTAGGTCCATCTACGGATCTAAAGGACACATCCCGGCACAGGACTATGGTCACCAAAATGATCATACCAATCGGATACCAGTTCGGAATCAACACCGGACACAACAACAGCCAACGACATGTCACAACACGTCCAGATACAGAGGAGCTGCTCACCCCCTGTGCTTCACCGAAGAAGTACTAGACCATGAATTTCCACAGGGTTTTAAACCTGTGAACATAGAGGCATATGATGGAACGACAGACCGAGGGGTCTGGATCGAGGATTTTATCCTGCATATACACATGGCTCGTGGGGACGACCTCCACGCCATCAAATACCTTCCCATCAAGTTGAAGGGGGCAGCTCGACACTGGTTGAAAAGCCTCCCCAAAAATTCAATTGGAAGTTGGGAGGAACTCGAGGACGCTTTCAGGCCCAATTTTCAAGGGACGATTTAAGTCACATAATCCAACAGCCCGGAGAGTCCACCAGTGAGCTTTGGAACATATACTCACTAAGAAGAATCAAATTGTCGATTGTCCGGATGCCGAAGCCTTAGCGGCCTCCAAACACATCATCCGAGACGAGTGGCTCGCCAGACACCTCGGCCAAGAAAAGCCAAGGACAACAGCAGCCTTAACAAGCCTTATGACCCGCTTTTGCAAGGGTGAAGATAGCTGGTTGGCCGGTAAAGGCACCAGCGACCCAAGCCCATCCGAAAGAAGGGATGGCAACGGGTAGCCACGGTGCAATAAAAACAAACGTCAAAACAAGGAAGAGAGCCCGGACAACACAACGGTCAACACCGAATTCAGGGGCTCTCGACCCGGTCAGCAAATGAAGCCATTTAAAGGCAGCAAAGAGGGACCGTCCGGTCTGATTAGGGTCCTTGACAGACTATGCCAAATTCATGGCACCCCCGACAAACCTGTGAACCACACTCATAGAGAATGCTGGGTCTTCAAGCAGGCCGGCAAATTAAATGCCGAACACAAGGGAAGGGAAACACCAAGCGAAGATGAGGATGAGCCACACCAGCCAAACACTGGGGGACAGAAAAAATTCCCACCAGAGGTAAAAACAGTAAACATGATCCACGCGACCCACACATCCACGAGAAGGCATGAATGCGCGCTCAGTGACGCGTACGCTATAGAGCCCGTCGTACCCAAACCTAACCACTTGTCGGCTTGTCCGATCACTTTCGATCACACAGACTGCCTGACTAGTATTCGGCGCGGAGGATCAGATGCCTTGGTGCTCGACCCAATAATCGAAGGATACCATCTTACTCACGTCCTCATGGACGGCGACAGTAGTCTCAATTTAATATACCAGAACACTGTCCGCAAGATGGGGATAGACCCATCCAGAATCAGCCAAAGCAACACCACCTTTGAAGGGGTGATACCAGATGTTGAAGCCCACGGCAGGGGCTCCATCATACTGGAGGTAACATTCGGCTCCCGCGGCAACTCCAGAAGCGAAGAATTACTCTTCACCATCGCCCCCCTCCAAAGCGGCAATCAAGCATTGCTTGGGAGAACGGCATTCACCCGCTTCAACACAGTACCGCATTATGCCTACCTCACACTCAAGATGCCAGATCCACGGGGTGTCACCACCGTTAACGGAAACACAGAGTGCTCCTCACGCGCGGAGGAATACGCGACGGCTCTAGCAGCCGGACTCTAAGGGGCCTCTAACACCGGAAAGCATAACTGGTCGTTAAGACCAAGGACACAGTTAGACGAGGCCGGCAACTCGGATGAACCTGAGCTAGGGCACCATGTACGTAATCCCATAGAGGAGCCAGGGGCTATAGATATTTAATACAGCCCCACTTTTGGCTTGACCTTATTAGCAGGTCAATGTCTTACACTTTTACTATCCATCGCACGCTTACGTTATATTCTTCTACACGAGTTTTTCTTTTTTACAGACACAATTCATGCAATACCCTTCCAGGAAATGGCACAACGGAGACAAAGGCGCAGACGTGCAGCAGGGCCCCGCTCACAGGTATCTCTTTAGATTAAGCCCCTGTGTAAACCTTTTTTATTGCCTCTTGTTGTTTCCACATCCCATGGGTACTATACCCACAGAGGATACTATCGTTATTGGCATTTCGCCATGACAGATTAATGCACGTACCTGGAGCTACAGGGTTCATAATAAAAGTTCATTCTTCAGCCCATTTTATGTTGCAAAGTCCGAATACCTTCGGGAGTGATCGGCGTCACGAGTTTGGCCTTATATGCATTAGCTCCAAATCATGTCTTTGGTCAAATGTTGGGATTGCCCGACTCCTGGGTTTGCCACTTCACGTTCCGCTCTTATCGGCTAAGGCGGACAAAGGAGAACTACAACGATTGTGCCCTGGTTATTCCGGATGAGCACCTAGTAGAGAAAGCCGAAAACTGACTGTCATGATACAGCGAGAGACTGTTCAACCACTCGAAGACTTACCGGAATCTTTAGGATTCCTCCGGATTAACGAAGGACCCTTTCCCGGTCATGTACAAACTCACCCGTATTCAGATGCACGCGAAGGTACCAGGGGCTACATAGTAGACCCACCGTCAAACTCCCATGGCTAAGTGAAAGTGTTACAGCTATATAGTCCGGTTGCCTAGTTCGACGTGCGATCACCTCCTTAATGGACCAAGATGTTGGATCAAGTGTGATTACGCATATTTTTCGCGAACACCCCCGCATCTTATGCGTGGGGGCTGAAGCCAACGACTCCTAACTTTTATATTACATATATACATAAAAACGGCCGCACAGGAGGCACAATAATACTTTTGGGCAAAAAGTATAAATATAGCCTTGTAATCAAAATAACATTGTTTTTACAATGACACGATTTGTCACTCGAACAAGACATTCTTTGAGCACTGCGCCTCTATTAAGCGGACACCTTCTGTTACCTGCTCCAAGTAGTGCTCGGCCGGATCCTGGCCTCCCGCCGGATGCTGGGTCACAATGATGGTGGCCTCCATGTCCGTCCAATATGCTTTAACACAGGTGAGGGAGTCATGTATTAGGGGGTATCCGGACAGCCAGACTATATGCTTCGTCCGGACTATTGGAGCATGAAGATACAAGACTCAAGACGCCGTCCCGTGTCCAGATGGGACTCTCCTTTGCGTGGAAGACAAGCTTGGCGATCCAGATATTATATTTCCTTCCTTGTAATGTCTATATAAACCGGAGAGGTTGGTCCTTAGAGGGACGATCACAATCATAATCATCATAGGCTAGCTTCGAGGGTTTAGCCTCTACGATCTCGTGGTAGATCAACTCTTGTACTACTCATATCATCAATATCAATCAAGCAGGAAGTAGGGTTTTACCTCCATCGAGAGGGCCCGAACCTGGGTAAACATTGTGTTCCTTGCCTCATGTTACCATTAGCCTAAGACGCACAGATCCGGACGCCCTACCCGAGATCCGCCGGTTTTGACACCGACAACGGGCAAGTGCCATCCGTGCACCCTCTATACACGCCGACCTCCTCATAGCATCGATCTGAGATACGACACTGAGGAATTGTTGCACCAAGCCAAAATAACTGTCCGGCTTAGGCCCCTTCGGCCCAATATGGTCTATTACAGACCGCATTGCAAGCCCAAACAGCCTATGAAGCTCCGCCACAGCAGCCATCTTCTCACTCAACGGCAATGGGCACACGGGAGCATTGAATTGCGACCAGAACAGCTTCTCCACTTCTTTATCACCTTGATCCTCAAAAAACATGGCCGCATTAGCCGTACTCTTTGCCAAGTCCGAATATGCGTCTGCAGGACTCCAGCGTCGATCCAGGGGAGCATACTTCGGATCCAAAAACTTCATCCGCAATAGGTAGGGGTTTCCAGCCGCGATTTTTCCGCCCTGTCGAAGCTCCTCCCACACATCCCTGATTTCGGTCCGCATCTCCTTGGCTGCATTAAGTGCCTTGTTCAGGTCAGCTGAATTAACCTGATTCTCCTTTTCAAGGAGCTCATACCGGTCGGCGGCATTTGTCAGCTCCACAGCCATTTCGGCTATCTTGTATTCGCTTCGGTGATGAGCAGCCTGTTCCGCTCTCAACTCTTCGGCCGCCTTTAGGGCAGCCGCATTGCTAGCCCAAGCTTGTTCCTTGGCCTGGGCAAGTTCCGCCCTCAGGGCTTCCACGACAGCAGCACCGTCTGCATTCCAAGCATTAATATTATGCTCCTCTCAATTTTTCCTATATAACATAATAAGGAAAGCAGAGCACATACCTTGTGACTCATTAAGCCGCTCATTCACCAGCGTGATATCGACATCAATAGCTCCAATCTGCCTCCTTAGTTCGGCAACTTCAACGGACTGGTCGCCTACCGGATCCTTAGGCACTTGCGCATATATACAATGCAATCATTACTTACACAATATGATCCTCCATTTGCTGCCTAGGGCGGGCAACCAGAGTCTCAGGGGCTATTATCCATATGGAGCACACCTAGCGCGTGCCTCAGAGCCAAAAATTATGTATTTTTCACTACATACCTCAAAGCCTCTGAGCAAGCTCGTAAATGCTTCATTCAAACCGCTTGTGACGGATGAAATCCTCTTGAGCACCGTGCTCATTAATGAACGGTGCTCCTCCGAGAGAGCAGCTCGCTCCAAAAGGCCCGTCAATGTGTCCGCCCGGACACCGACCTGTGCCGGACCCTTCTCATCGCCCCCCATGGGAGCCGAACGCTCCATGCTCAGGGCAGCCGAAGGATTAGCCTTTGGCTTCAGTAGATCCGGACTCCTCCGTGATGACACCTCGGGGTCGCCCGCCTCATGAGGCGAAGAGGTTGGTGGGGTCTCACTCTCCATCATCTCCGGAGGGAGGTCCCCCGAAGACGAACTCTGTCGAGAAGAGATGCTAGCCGGACTGCACAGAATGGATCCCGGTTATTGTACTTGGAGGAAAGCAGTACCTTCGAGTTTACGATTAACTTACAGCTCGGTTGAGGGCTGGCCCATTGGCGGGCATGATGCAGTGAGGGCGCCCTTCGGGGCAGGGCCCCTTGGTGACGCTTTGTTCCCCTTTTTGGGCACCTCCGTCTCCAAGTCTTCGGAGGCGGCCCTCTTCTTCCCGCGCGAGGAGGAGGCCTTAGATTCCCCTCCCCGACTATCCTCCTTTGGGGTGGTAGCAATTCCCCCAGTTTGGATGCGCAGTGTGTGAAGTTCGGCTTCTCTGTTCTTCCCTTCGTCTTTCCCTGAGGGCATTTGTCTAAGCACCCGACCAAGCATCTTGGCTATGGTGGGACTAGGCAAGCCTTCGGGAAATGGCGTCGGACACCTGATTCTCTCCGCCTTGCTGAGCCATTCCTGGCCATGGAGGGTTTTCAAAATAATGATTATGATAAATAGAAACGAAGTGTTCGGTTTCGGGGTTACTTACTTGGGTATCTGGGCGATTGCAGCTTAGGCCCGCATCCTCAATGGTGTCCGGACACTTTACTTGTGGTCCGAAGAATAATTTACACATCCCTTCAAGCGTCAGGCCGAAGAAGTGCAGAATAGTCCGTGGACCCTCCGGATTGAATTCCCACATCCGGAGAGGCCGACGTTTACACGGCAACATCCGTCGGATTAGCATTACCTGAATTATGCTGACGAGGTTAATGTCCCTCTCAAGAAGCTCCCGGATACGACTCTGCAGTGTTGGTATGTCACTAGCAGACCCCCAATCCCGTCCTACATTGGTCCATGACGCCAGTTGTGACGGAGGGCCCGAACGTAAGTCGGGGGCAGCCACCCATTTTGTGCCTCTGGGAGCTGTGACATAAAACCAACTCCACTGCCATAAACTGGATACCTCTGGGAAAGAACCCTCTGGCCATGGGGCATTGGCGTTCTTGCTTATTACGGCACCTCTGCACTCCGCATGTTGCCCCTCAATCATCTTCTGCTTCACATTGAAGGTCTTGAGCCATAAGCCGAAGTGTGGAGTGACGTGAAGAAAAGCCTTGCACACAATGATGAACGACGAGATATGGAGGATAGCATCCGGAGCTAGATCGTGAAAATCTAACCTATAATAGAACATGAGCCCCCTCACAAAGGGGTAAAGGGTGAGGCCCAAGCCACGGAGGAAGTGAGAAACAAATACGACGCTCTCATTAGGCTCGGGAGCGGGGATGACCTGCCCCGGAGCAGGAAGCCTGTGCTGGATGTCGGCAGTCAGATATCCGACCTCCCTAAGCCTCACAATGTCCTCCTCTTTGACCGAGGAGGCCACCCATCGGCCTTGAGGGTTGGATCCGGACATATTGGAGGATCTGGGGTGTTTTGAGCTTGGGTCTCGGGTGTTAGAACTCGAGATGTGAAAGGGCGCAAGGGTGGTGGAAAAGAGGTATAGGCCTCGCCCCCTTTATAAGGGGGGGGGGCTGAATATCAAGAGTCCTCAGCGTGACCGCCTGAGACTTATCTAAAAACATGGAGTCATACCAACAGTCGTCGTGGGGTTGCGCACGCCCGTATTGATGGAAGATCCCATAATAAGGGGAACATGATCTCTGCTTTGGCAGGGCGTGCCAATAAAACCGCCTCACAACATGTATCAAGGTGGGATAAGAAAAACCGGTTCATGTTGGGCCGGGCCACGATGCAAGGGCACGACGTACAAAGATTGCCAACAGATCAGATTTATGTTGTGCTCCCTACAGTGGTATGTGAAGATCATCTTGCAGCTCGGGACACGGATCAGGTGTTCGATAATTACTATTCGAAGATGGAACCCGCCTTGCAATGCCGAAAACAAAACTGCGTGTCGGACTCATCGTCATTGAAGCCTGGTTCAGGGGCTACTGAGGGAGTCCTGGATTAGGGGGTATCCGGACAGCCGGACTATATACTTTGTCCGGACTATTGGAGCGTGAAGATACAAGACTCAATACTACGTCCCGTGTCCGGATGGGACTCTCCTTTGCATGGCAGACAAGCTTGGCGATCCGGATATTATAATTCCTTCTTTGTAACCGACTCCATGTAAACCCTAGCCCTTTCCGGTGTCTATATAAACCGGAGAGTTTAGTCCTTAGGGGGACGATCACAATCATAATCATCATAGGCTAGCTTCTAGGGTTAGCCTCTACAATCTCGACGTAGATCAACTCTAGTACTACTCATATCATCAATATCAATCAAGTAGGAAGTATGGTTTTACCTCCATCGAGAGGGCCCGAACCTGGGTAAACATTGTGTCCCTTGCCTCCTGTTACCATTAGCCTAAGATGCACAGATCGGGACCCCCTACCCGAGATCCGCCGGTTTTGACACCGACAGTCACCACGGAGCCCACAACAGCGTCACCACCAGAGCCTTTGGTAGGCAAAGACTACCTTTGTCAGGATAGCTTGTACTAGTTGTCTCCCTTCAAATTTGGCCGTTATGGGATCCCTTCCCGCCTACATTTGGGAAGAGGACCAAGGCCACTATAAATAGACTTAGCCACCACCATAGAAGGGGATGGATCTTTCAGACTAGCCTCACACCCGCAGCTCATCGAGCTCAAGAACACCTCACCTCCTGAGACTGTTCATCCATTGTACTAGTTCATCCTGAGCCCATCGAGGCAATCCACCACCACACTCTGGAGTAGGTATTACACCGCAATCTGGCCCGAACCAGTATAAACCCTCGTGTTCCTTGTTCTTCATGTTCGTCGAGCTAGGCGATGGAATCGTTAGGTAGGCAGGCTGGGGAGAGAGAGTTCTTCGTGCACAATGTAGAGTTCGAACCTTTCAAGGGTCTGCGGAACCTTGAATCAGACAGTGGCTTCTCCAATTACTTAATTCTTTGCCTGATCACCCTCTCAAGAAAAAGGAAATACTTGATATCTTTTATAATGGACTAACCGATGCTTCCAGAGACCACCTGGATAGTTGTTCTGGTTGTGTTTTCAGGGAAAGAACTGTTGAGGAAGCCGAATTGCTATTGAATAATATATTGAGTAATGAAAATGATTGGACACTTCCTGAATCAACTCCGAAGCCAACTCCGAAGAAAAAGGGTATTTTATTTCTCGGTCCTGAAGATATGCAAGAGGCAAAGAAATCAGTGAAAGAAAAAGTTATTAAAGCTGAAGATGTTAAAAATTTACCGCCTATTGAAGAAATACATGGTCTTGATAACTCGACACGTACAGGTAGTAGAGGTAAACTATCTTCGTAGATTTGATGAAGGTGATATTCCTCATAATAAGTCTGCTAGTCAATGCTTTGATGAGTTTGATAATTTTATTGTTAAACAAGAAAACTTTAATGGTTATGTTAGTAGACAACTTAAACGTAATGCTTACATGCTTGATCACTTGGGTGAATATATGAGTAGATCTGTTAATGATCTTAAGCTTATTAGTAAACATGCTTCCATGGTTACAACTCAAGTAGAACGAGTACTTAAGGCCCAAGATGAATTGCCTAATGAGTTGAAAAATAAGAATAATGATAATGTTGTTAGGGTTATGACTAGAGGTGGTAAAATGACCCAGGAACCTCTGTATCCTGAGGGTCATCCTAAGAGAGTTGAGCAAGATTCTCAAAGAATTAATACTGATGCACCCAGTCCTAGTAATAAAAAGAAAAAGAAAACTGATAGGACTCTGCATGCTAGTGAACCTGCTATAGACACATCTGAGAATCCCAATGATATTTCTATTTCTGATGCTGAGACACAATCTGGTGATGAACATGAACCCAGTGATAATGTTAATGATGATGTTCATGTTGATGCTCAACCTAGTAATGATAATGATGTAGAGATTGAACCTTGAGTTGATCTTGATAACCCACAATCAAAGAATCAACGTTATGATAAGAGAGACTTTGTTGCAAGGAAACATGGTAAAGAAAGAGAACCATGGGTTCAGAAACCCATTGTCGGTGTCAAAACTGGCGGATCTCGGGTAGGGGGTCCCGAACTGTGCGTCTAAAGTCGATGCTAACAGGAGACGGGGGACATAATGTTTACCCAGGTTCGGGCCCTCTCTATGGAGGTAAGACCCTACTTCCTGCTTGATTGGTCTTGATGAATATGAGTATTACAAGAGTTGATCTACCACGAGATCGTAATGGCTATACTCTAGAAGTCTAGCCTGTATGACTATATCTCTTTCCAGACTAAGCCCTCCGGTTTATATAAACACCGGAGGGGACTAGGGTTGTACGAAGTTGGTTACAGAGGAGGAGATCCTCATAGTTGATCGCCAAGCTTGCCTTCTACACTAAAAAAATACACTTCCGTGATGATACATGTTTGTCATAGCAGGTCACGTTTTCTGTCATGCATGTACATCCATGACAAATTTATGACAGAATGAAGATATTCATACCTGTGCTATCGTAGAAGTGTTCCATGACATTACCAAAATTATCATCACGGAAGTGTCCACTTCCATGACGATAAATCGCGCGTCATAGAATTGCTTTCATCAAGGGTGACCGACATGTGGCGTCCACCGTAACAGGACACCGTTAAGCTATCGTGTCCGGTTTTGGATCTGATAACCCGCTAACAGCCACGACCAATGCCGATTTTCCACGTGTAAAATTCTCATTGGCCGATGGAACCACGCGTCAGCTCTGTGTTGGCACAAGTGTCACTCATCCAACGGTCGAGATGGGCCTATGATATGTTGACACGTGGACGGGCCCAAAAGTGGCCCATAAAGTTTAAATGGGCAGGCCCAACTAAAGGCCCACAAGATTTAGCGGACCATAATGGGCTGGCCCAGCTAAAGGCCCACAAGATTTTGCAGACCATAATGGGCCTACCCAGCTAAAAGCCCAGAAGATTTAGTGGATCACAATGGGCCAGCCCAGCTAATGGCCCACAAGATTTTGCAGACCATAATGGGCCGGCCCAGCTAAAGGCCCAACATTCTCAGTTAAGGCCCGTACGGCTAATGTCAAATCGGCCCGTCAACGGCCTATCCTAAACTTGTCATCATCGCGGCCCATGGTCACTTCTGGCCCGTTAATAGTCCGCTAAGTATATGGGCCGAATTACGGCCCGGTGTATTTCTGGCCTGTTAAAGTTGCTGCTTCATTTGGGCCCATTTACAGGCCATTGAAACTTTCGGCCCATAAACAACCGTGAAGGATTTGGGTCATCTTCGGCCATGTCTGACATTCGGCCTGTTAGAGGCCCACTATAGATTTGGGCCTTTTGGCCTGTTGTGATTGTCGGCCTATTAACGTCGGACGAAATCCATGGGCCATATGTGGCCCAACGTCACATCGGGCCCATTAACGGCCCATATAAAAATGACGATAATCTAGCCCGACCAAACTTCCGGCCTGTTAAAGCTCGTGTATTAGGTCGGCGCATTTACGGCCCGTCCGAATTTGGGCATGTGAAAGATTTGCATCGTAAATGGGCCACCATTTCGGCCTGCTAAGACCAGTGGGTTATTTGGCACAATTAGGGCCCAATCTCAATTTTGGTCTATTTAAAGTCCCATGTTTTTTATGGGCTCGAGATTTTACACCTATAAACGTCCTATTGTTACTGAGGGCCCAAATTATGTGTAGGCCTGTTAAAGGCCCACTATGGGGACAGGCCTACCAGAAAAATATGAAAGCTTATGCTGATTTAGGCCCAGATATTTTTAGTGGGCTACATGCAAATTTCGGCCCATAATTGTTTTTAGCCCAATTGGAATGGGCCCGACGAATGTTGGCATGTTGGGCTCCTAAGAAGCTTTCGGGTGAATACATTACTAAGATAAACCTACACTATACAAAAATAGCGTCGTAATTACTGCAGCCTTTGGCAACATCATAAATGTTGTATCACAACAAAATAAATTCCAACCATACAACAAAAGGACTGTTGACATAAAGTTTACAGTCCTTGCAGATAAAAGCACCATCAGATGTATAGAAGCATAGATCATTTGATCTGAGTGCTAATGTTTCAGGCTGTAGAATCTGATGGAGCAACACGATCTTCACCATTTTTCCGCCATTGCTCTTGAACAACGAAGTGAATTTCTGATAGTCTGGTTTCAAAACCATTCATATCTTGATGAAATTTGTCAACCACTATTCTTGTTTCCGAAACAATGTCCATTAGGGATTGGACTTGTGTCTGGAGCACAGATATATCACTCTGCCTAGCAGGAAGATTTTTCAGTAGGCGATTTGGATGAGGTTACCTTGACAACCAACCAAGAATTACGCAGGAAGGTGCTTTTTGCACTGTTAGTGGAGAGATACTGACGCACTGCAGCAAGAGGTGACATTATGCCTGTGGTAGCCTCGTCACCTTCAGGTGGTTGTGGCCGTTTAATCATTTGTTCCATAGCTTCCTGAAAGTTTGAACTTGTAGATTAGTGTGCCAGATAAGTTACTATTGAGACAAAAAAAAACAAAGTAGGTTACACGTTTATACATAACTTATTTTGGTGCACTACTGTAATACATTAGCATGTATTGTAGTGCCAACTACATAATAAAATCACTTTCGGAACATATGTCCATGTAGCATGCCTACTGTATTGTCTATTTCCTCACATTCATTGACATCTAAGGATAAAGAGACATGGTTTAAAGTAGGATGAACATAGTATGACATCATTAATATCATGGGCAAACAGATATAAAACAAACATGCTATTTTATCATTGTGTACGCACATGAACATAACAACTAGATTATAGATCAAGACCAAAATAATATCCTTCATATCTTTTAAACCATGTATGGTGAAATGATACGTTAAGACAACTGTGTATAAAAGTGAACAGAGTAACTGACATTGACTGCAAACCAAGTAGTTAAATGAACACATCAAGTACCAATCAGTTCAAAGGCAGGAGGAGTAAGGACTTACAATAGCGGCTAGAACTGGTGTGCTCATGCCCTCAATCTTGCTGGTGTGGCAATCCTTGAAGATTTGCACTGCATTTGGTTCAGGTTCTTTTTCGTCCGCACAAGATTTCCTTTGTATTTGGAACAAGTCAATATAGATACGATAATATGGCACAAAAAAAGAAGGAAGTAGCAGCTATTTACAAGAGCCTCGCAGTGTGCAATATAGCTACGAGATCCTGTTGTCTGTTGGAATTTCACTTTAGAACGGTTGGTCTAGTTCTTCAAACAGTTAGCCTAGAAGAAGATACACCTGTAAGGCACATACATAAATACAAGTTCAATATGTGGTCTGATCAAATACATATAGCCTCCCTGATACTTTGGATCAGATCAGTGTTTAACGAGGGTTGTCCAGCCTTCATCTGTAATATATTCCACTGGAGATGTTTGGGCGATTTCATTGTTAGCCTTGCCTTCAAAGTGAGATTTTCTAAGGTGGTACCGATACTGTCGCAGAGCAGACTGAAAAACATGAGTGCATGCTTGTTTAGTTGCATCATCTTTCAGATGCAACTTGAAACTCATCTGTTGAAAAAAGAATGTGAGTCTTATTAGGAGGAAGCTAGAAATTATGGGACAGAGCAAGACAATATTACTAATTGCGATGAATAACATTACTTACGGATAAATGGTCAAGAAGGTGTTAAACTGGGTACTGTCTTTCACATTCCTGTAGAGGATCCATGTTGGGAGGATACGTGCATGACACCTAACGGCAACGGATGCCTCTGATACTAACTTGGCTGACTCTGTAGCATCACGTGGCCTTTTTAAACCTGCCTCAAAATGGATCTCCATTCTTCCTCCTTTAGATTTTGTTAATCTGTCAAGCATTATCCCTGATGTCTGTTTTCGCTTCACTGTGGTGCTAGTTCAACAACGAATATGGAAAGTGTTAGTGCACATCAAACTGTGAGAGTACATATAAAGGAGCCTGCAACTGCAACTTCGCTCGTTCAGGTACCGTCTTGGTGTTGATGCTCATGAGGTTCATCTGATCTTGCCAAGTCCTGTTGTGTCAGCAGTGCTTTGGAAGTAGTGTTAGGTGTGAAGGCAGCTTGGGAACTGGCCAGTTCCGTAGCAAACGAACGAGTAACTCGTGGAGATGCTGGTACAGTTGAAGCGGATGCTGCGGCTGGTGGAGCAGGCGATACTGTGTTTGTAGATTTAGCCGGTGGACTTGGACCTTCTATTGCACTATAAGTACCAGTAGAATCTCGACCGCAGATCCTTTTTCGTTTCACCCGACGAGTAACACCACTCCCTACTATATTATTTTCCTTGCTCTTTTTTGACTTTGCCATGTCAAGCCGTACCCACAACACAAAAGAATAAAATCGCTCTTCAGAACTCATTGATGCATGATACAGACAAGCAATACTTTGATGTAAGACAACCGTATGAGGATGGAATATGTAAGAAAAAGAGGACGGCATGACATATTCACAGCTACGATGTGTAAACTAAGCAGAAGGATTGTTAAGAAAATAGAAGTAATGCAAGCTAGACACCATATGAAAGATGCAAACAATATTACTTTGCCAAGTTAAAAGTGTCTTGTCATAAGTGGCAATTCAAAAAATTAGAAGCAGTACAACGCAGAAATCAATGCAAGATGCAACCACTATCAAACTGCCATGTTAAAAGCGTCCAATCATGAGTGACTGATGCGGGATACACAACATCATTACTTTGATGTAAGAACATGGTATGATATATAGATGCAGTGTACTAGACACAGAAAGCCATGTCATATGCACATGTATAATGTATAAACTCAGCAGGTGCAATTTAACCAAAATAGAAGAAATACAGGCTAGACAACATATGCAACATGAAACCAATTATCACACTATCAAATTAGAGCAAGCACCTGCGATGGTGGAGTACAAGAGATGAACTCATCATGTAGACTTGGGACTTCAACTTCATTAGCAGTAGTAGTGGCAATTCTAGAGAGTCTCTGTTATCATTGGTGCGGAGGACCACCAACATCCCTTAACTTACTCTTTTCCTTCCTATTTTCTGATATTGCCTTATGAAGTCAAAACCACAAGAAGATGAATAAAATTAGCTCTGCATAACTGGTTGATGCATGATACAGACGAACACTACTTTGATGTAAGGCAAGCGTAGGATTGGAGGATGGAATATATACAAAAAAAGACAGTGTTTCATATTCACACGTACGATAGGAGGATGGAATATGTATGAAAAAACAGTAAGCAGAAGGCATTTCAACAAAATTAGAAGAAATGAAAGCTAGGCACCATATGAACATGCAACCAATATCAGGTAAAAAGTGTCTCGTCGTAAGTGCCATTTCTAGAAATTAGAAGCAGTACAAGCTAGAAGACAATGCAAGATGCAACCTACATCACAGTCCCCAGTTAAATGTGTCTTATGGGTAAGTGATCGTTGTAGGTATAAGTTGTAAGCTACACAGATGCAATTCAACATAATCAGAAGCAATACAAACTAGACATCATACGTAAAACGCAATCACATATAACAGTTCCAAGTTAGAGCAAGCACCTGTGATGGTGGAGTAGGGGAGATGTGCTCATGATGTACACGTATGTTCCAGAAACAGGAACACGTGTCATATTCACAAGCATTATGTGTAAAGTAAGCAGATGAAATTCAACAAAGTTAGAAGCAATACAAGCTAGACATCATACGCAGCATGCAACCACATATAATAGTGCCAAGTTAGAGCAAGAACCTATGATGGTGGAGTAGGGGAGATGTGCTCATCATCTACACAGCTACGTTGACTGTCCAGCCTTGTGTTGTCTTGCGAATCTTGTTGGGAGGATGGCGGAGTAGAATCTGTAGAGACCCCCTATTTGAGTTGCTCCGAAGGACCACCATCATCCACTGCCGAACTAATTTCCTTCAGTTGTAATGATTTTGCATTGTGAAGTCAAACCGATAAGAAAAAGGAATAAAATTCGCTCTTCAGAACACATTCATGCATGATACTGACGAACACTACTTGGATGAAAGGAAAACACATGATGCGAGGATGGAATATGTATGAAAAACAAGATGGCGTGAAATATTCACACCTATGATGTGGTAACTAAGCAGAAGTCATTTCAACAAATTAGAAGCAGTGCAAGCTAGACACCATATGAAAGATGCAACCAATATCACTCTGCCAAGTTCAAACTGTGTGGCATTTCAACAAATTAGAAGCAATACATGCTAGAAATCATATGCAAGACACAACCAATATCACAGTGGCGACTTAAAGGTGCATTATCATAAGTGACTGATGCGGGATATGCAAGAACAATAGTCTGATGTAAGAACATCATGTGATCAGATATAGTATGTTCTAGAAACAGGAACATATGTCATATTCACAGGCATTATGTGCAAAGTAAGCAGATGCAATTGAATAAAGTTAGAAGCAATACAAGCTAGACATCAAATGCAACATGCAACCACATATAATAGTGCCAAATTAGAGCAAGCACCTGTGATGGTGGAGTAGGGGAGATGTGCTCATCATCTACACAGCTTCGTTGACTGTCTAGCCTTGCATTGTCTTGCGAATCTTGTTGGGAGGATGGCGGAGTAGAATCTGTAGAGAACCTCCGTTTTAGTTGCTCGGAAGGACCACCATCATCCAATGCCTTGCCAATTTCCTTCAGTTTTATTGATTTTGCATTGCGAGGTCAAACCGACAAGAAAAAGGAATATAATTCGCTCTTCAGAACTCATTCATGCATGATACCGACGAACACTACTCTGATGAAAGGAAAAGTCATGATACGAGGATGGAATATGTATGAAAAAATGGATGGCTTGTCATATTCACACCTATGATGTGGTAACTAAGCAAAAGGCACTTCAACAAATTAGAAGCAATACATGCTAGAAGCAATACAAACCAGACACCATATGGAAGGTGCAATCAATATCACTTTGCCAAGTTAAAACTGTCTCGTCATAGGTGGTGTTCATCAAACTAGAAGCAATACATGCTAGAAATCATATTCAAGACGCAAACCAATATCACACTACCAACTTAAAGGTGTCCCATCATAAGTGACTGATGCAGGATACACAAGAAGAGTAGTCTCATGTAAGAAAATGGTGTGGTAGATAGATATAGTATGTACCAAAAATAGGAAAGCGTGTCATATTCACACGTATCATGTGTAAGCTAAGCAGATGCAGTTTACACTAATTAGGAGCAATACAAGCTAGATGCCATATGCAACATGCAACCAGATATCACACTGCCAAGTTAGAGCAAGCACCTTGGATGGTGGAGTAGGGGAGCGGAGACTTGGACCTTGTAATGCACTATCAGTACAAGGAGAATCGGTACAGATGCTTCGTTTATGTTGCTGCAGAGTACCACCATCATGGCCTTCCTTACTCTTTTCCTTCCTCTTTCTTGATTTTGCCTTGTCAAGTCAAATCCACAAGAAAAAGGAATAAAATTTGCTCTTCAGAACTCATTGATGCATGATACTGACGAACACTACTTTCATGTAAGGCAGCCACATGATAGGAGGATGGAATATGTATGAAAAACATGACAGCGTGACATATTGACATGTATGATGTATAAAGTGTAAACTAAGCACAAGGTGCTTGAACCTGTTAGAATCAATGCAAGCTAGAAACCATATGAAATATGAAACCAATATCACTCTGCCAAATTAAAAGGGTGCCCTAACAAATGTATTTGACCAAATTAGAAGCAATAAATGGCAACAGGCTAGACATAATATGCAATATGCAATGAATAAAGGTGACTCATCATAAGTGATTGATGCAGGATACAGAAGAGAGGTAGTTTCATGTAAGAACAAGGTTAACACATAGATGTAGTGTGTACCAAAAAAAAGGAAGGCATGTCAGATTCACAGGTATAATGTGTAAACTAAGCAGATGCAATTTACCCTAATTAGAAGCATTACAAGCTAGACACCGTATGCAACATGCAACCACATATCACACTGCGAAGTTAGAGCAAGCACCTGTGATGGTGGTGTAGGGGAAGTGCAGTCTTCAAGTAAAGAGCTATGTTCAATATCTTCATTTATGCTTGCTGTTTCTTGAGAATCACGTGGAGAGGATGAAATTGCATTCTTTATAAGAGTAGCGCGTCTCATATTAACCCACGGGCGTGACTGTCTCATCATAAGCGATAGATGCAGGATACACAAGAACAATAATTTGATGTAAGAACATGGTGTGATAGGCAGATGTAGTATGTACCAAAAACAGGAAGGCGTGTCATATTCACATGTATAATGTGTAAGCTAAGGAGATGCAATTTAACAAATTAGGAGCAATACAAGCTAGGCACCATATGCAACATGCAACCAGATATCATACTGCCATGTTAGAGCAAGCACCTTGGGTTGTGGGGTAGGGGAGATGAGATTTGGAACTAGCACTATAGTATGAGTAGCAGGAGAATCTGTAGAGATCATCTGTTTCGGTTGCTCCAGAGGACCACCATCATTCCGTGCCTTCGTCCTTTCAGATTTTGCCTTGTCAAGTAAACACACAAGAAAAAGGAATGGAATTTGCACTTCCAAATTCGTTGATGCATGATACTGACGAACACAACTTTTATGTATGGCAACCACATCATAGGAGGATGGAATATGTATGAAAAACGCTAAGCAGAAGGCATTTCAACAAATTGGAAGCAATGCAATCTAGACACCATATGAAAGATCCAACCAAAATCACTCTACCAAGTGAAATGTGTCTCATTACAAGTGGCACTTCAACAAATTAGAGGCAATACATGTTTGAAATGATATGCAAGATGCAACCAATATTACACTGTCAACTTGAAGGTGTATCGTCAGAAGTGATTGATGAGGGATACACAAGAAAAGTAGTTTGATGTAAGAACATGGTTAATAGAAAGACGTAGTATGTACCAAAAACAGGAAGGCATGTCATATTCACAGGTTAATGTGTTAACTAAGCAGATGCAATTTACCCTAATTAGAAGCATTACAAGGTAGACACCATATGCAACATGCAACCACATATCACACCGCCAAGTAAGAGCAAGCACCTGCGATGGTGGTGTGGGGGAATTGCGGTCATCAACTAGAGAGCTACGTTGACTATCTTTATTTAGCCTTGCTTTTTCTTGAGAATCATGTGGGGAGGATGACACTGCACTCTTTAAACGAGTATGGCATCTCACAGTAACCCACTGGGGTGACTGTCTCATCATAAGTGATTGACGAGGGATACAAAAGAGCATTAGTTTGATGTCCGAACATGGTTAATAGACATATGTAGTATGTATCAAAAATAGGAAGGCATGTCATTATCAAAGGTATAATGTGTTAAGTAAGCTGATGCAATTTAACCAAATTGGAAGCAATACAATCTAGACACCATATGCAACATGCAACCACATTTGACAGCGCGAAGTTAAAGCAAGCACTTGGGATGGTTGTGTGTGGCAATTGAGATCATCAACTGCAGAGCTACGTTTACTGTCTCCAACTGCTGACACTGCACCCTTTACAGCACTGAAATGATTAGAGCTTATCTTCAAATTACACTGGAGCGACCTCTGTCTTTTATTTTCTTGATTCATCAACACTGCATCAGAGTCTGAAATACCCATGCATAAAAAAACAATAGTGTGAGTATGGGTGAAGTGTGTGCACAATTAGTACAGTGTAAAGGTAGCAGATAGCAGGTCGGTGAGAAATAAATGACGAGAGACATATGATAGCTCTACAACATGCATGGCACACTAAATTACTACAGGATTCTATGAAAGTAATAGTCGATTGAAAACAAATAGGTCAGTCCATTTTTTCTGCATCGTCCGATGTACAAAGAACGGGCAGATCGCCTTCATCTACCTCCAGCCAATCAGTGTTGACGATCTTCCTCGAAACGCCAGCGACCACTGGCCCAGTCCCCTGCCTGCGCCCTCCCCTCGACCTCACTGCACCGCCATGCTTGGCACCGCCCCCGGCCATCCATTCAAGCATCGCCGACCTCTAGATAGGGCGCAAGCAGCTCCTGCGCCCCACACCCCTATGATAGACACCGATGCGCTTCCATGGCGAATAAGCGGACTAGGTGCTCCGCGCGCCTAAGAGGGTGCTGCTTCTTTTAATTGCGGTTCAACTAACCCTGAATTGAAATCTAGGCAAGCTACCGACCTCTAGCAAAGGTGAAATAGTAAAGGGAGGAAACCTTGTGCATTTAGTATCACGAAGAAGATGCAGTAAGAAGCACTCAACTAGTTTCTTTCGTGGGATGAATACGGTGTGAGCGGAGACGTAAGGTTTGCATGAATAAGGGAACAAGAGTACCTCTTTCTGCTGGCAGTGTTGTGTCCTCCTTCTGTTTTTTCAATGATCTTCTTGTGGTTCGCTAGAAACGAGAAGTTGTGGAGGACGTTGAAGCCTTGGACGAACCCATGGCCAAGTTGTTGGGTGTGGTGCGATGGCCGTCTATTTTCGGCGGGGAACCAGATCCAAGGCGGTGAACGACGGCGTAGCGGGGACAACTCCGGTGTGGTGGACGGTTGCGAAAGTGGAGCGGCAGCAGTGAGGCGCAGGACGATGTGGTCGAAGTGGTTTTGGTATGGCGCACGTCCGTGTCGGCGTCATGGAGGCAACTCTGGCTCGGCTTCAGCTGCTAAGTTTTTGAGGGCGTTGCGTTTGCAGTTGCGTTGGACGACGACGTTGGGGTACCAGCTCCGGCATGATAGAGGAGGGCGGCGGTGGATTGGGCGCTATGGGGTGGAGGACGGAGGAGGCTGGGGTTTCGCGGCTGGTGGAGAGGGTGTTTTGGCGCCCACGGAGTATGAATGGGGAAACGGAGGGAGGCGGGGAGCTAAGGGGGAACAATGTTTCGGTTTGGGATGCGCTTGTTTGAAATTTGGGGAAAGTTACAAACTTTGTCCCCATCTAAAATTTCGGACATATTGCGGGTTGGGGGTTGGACAGTAATCTCAGGTGTCCCAAATGTGGGCAGGATAGATTTCGGCTGAGTGCATGGGTGTTTAGGAGCCCATGGCGTATGAATGCTTCTCGGAGGCGCTTGAGACTAGCATCTTGGTGAAGTTACAAACCTACCCTGGTTTAGACCTTTGGACATCGGACCGATAGGCTACACGGGCCAGAGTCAGGACAGTAATTTCCTACCACCAAACATTAGTCTCGTGCGGTTTCGGGTGACCAGAGGCCTATTTGGCGCTTCGTTCAATATTTGGGAGCAGAAGCATTAACGTTTTCGGTTCTCTTGAATTGAACTTTCAGGATTTGTCAAACTTCACAAATCTTTACTCTTGAAAATCCTAAAGCTACGATTATTTTGGAATGGAGGGGGTACATTTTAATACACACTGTACATGAGTATATATTAAAAAATATGCAACTTACCTCAGTTCATGCATGGTTCCAAATATAATCTCCTTGGTTGCAAAAAAAAAGTTAGACATGCGTATGAATATATATAGCATGTTCAAACGCACAACAAAGATTGATGCCCCTTTTACATCTGATTTACAAATGCCATTATCTCGGGTTCAAATAGATGAATGCACTTCCTATGAATTTGAATCTTTGAAACCTCCTTTATGTTGAATTCGACATGTATTCTATTTCGTAGCTAGCAATTTGGAATGTATCCATGCAAGTGACAAATGTATAAAGTGCTTCACACTAACAACATGGAGTGCACTAATTAATGTTTATATATGAATTGCAAAAGCATCCATTGCCTGTATTTCAAACCGCTCTCACTCTATGGATCGATAATATGAAATAAACACATGCACATGCTAGAATTGAATAAAGTATGGGTGTCTGATAGACCGAATTTCGTCCATACGCAATTTGCAAAATTCATGATCTCATCCAAAAATAATAATGCCATTTATACTTTAATTTAATGCATAGAACCGCCTTTTACATGTAGATGCACTATGCCTCGGCCCGTTCTCACAAACGCGCTATATATCTCTCAATCTAACGCATAAGTGCACCTACTTTATATGCATCGGCATTTCTCTTTCACACATGCTCACAATTCTCTCAGGGTGTCTCACGCACATGCTCTCTCTGTATCTCTCTCTCTCTGACTACTATGTACCACTCTTTTCACTAATCTCAGTTGGAAAACACTATTTCTCTCACATGCATATATACACACGCATGGTCTCTACTAGCCCTCTATACACACATATATGCCCTACGTGTCTCCCGCACGCACATTATCTTTAGGCCTCTCTCGCACACATGCCCCCCATACACACCTCTCTCTTAGTAGTTGGCAGATATGATTCCATCATATCATTCGGTAGGATATCCCTGACTGTTAGGCTGGATGGTAATACGAGGCAAAGTTTTACCCTAGTTCGGACCCTAGCAGTTGAGGAAAAAGCCTACTCCTTGTACTATATATTAGTGATAGGGGTGTGTACAAAGTACACATGAATACCAGGCATTGTGCGTGTGTGTATACTATCGACAAACTAGCCCCCAAGCTTCTATAACATACTGGGGGCCTAGGGTTAGAAATCATATATAGTCGGCTTATCACCAGTGGGGATAGAGTCCTTCGCGACTCTGGTAGCTAGCTTCGTGTTGTACGTCGAGTTCTCCACATGGGTCTTCGTATAATACGTCTCGGTCCAACCTATGTGGCGCAGGATGGAACCGACCCATGAGTCATCATGTTGACCCACCACAACTAGAAATGATGTGCCTACCACACCACACACGCAATCGGCCACTAAGAAAATAAGCATATACAATAGTACAATGTTATACTAAGAAAATAAGCATGGTGCATCAAAAAATATTTGTTCTGCATTGTGAATGTTTATATATTCTCCTAAAATATTAGTCACGGGAAAGAGAAACAAAGGGCATATATCTCTCCTTGTCTCCACCTGACACCCCCTCTTTCTACACCACTTTCACGTACCCACACAAACTATCTCTCAGCCCTCTAAAAGTATGCATGCCCACGACACATTCATGCGTGACGGTCACTGTATTTCAAGCTAATGCACTATACGGTTACTGGACTTCAGAATATGCTCATTACGGTCACTGTTTACATTCTCGTGGTGATCATACGGTATCTAGCTCACGATATGTCTCCGTATTTTCTTGATGACACTAAGGGACTTTGCATTTGATGCGTGCTCCGTATTTTGTTAACGACACTTACGGTCATTGTATTTGAAGCGGAAGCACGATATGGTCACTGGACTTCAGAATAAGCTCATCACGGTCACCACATACATTTTTTTGTGCTAACCAACATGTGGTTGGATCGTTAGGAGGACAGTGGTTTCTCGAGCCCACCAGGGTTAAAGTCCTGGTGCTCGCATTTATCCTGGGTTAATTTCAGTATTTTCCGGCGATGTGCGTTCAGTGGGAGGGGATGTTCCACTCAACTACGAGGCACCTATGGTGACTTCGTAAAATCTCAAGATCATATGCTGGCTCACTCTCTCGAAGGTTCTCATAGGGGTAGGGTCTGCGTGTGTGCGCTTATAGTGGTGACTGCTTGCGCGTATATATGAGCCCTTGCGTCTGTACCGTGTTAAAAAAATACATGTCATGATTATACGGTCACTGGCTCACCCGTACAACTCTGTATTTTGTTGATGACACAATCAATTGAACAGCCAAACATTCCACGTGGCGCAACTAGTGTTGCACCATTGGGCACGTAACCGCGGGGCCCACCTGTAAGCCCGTATATGAAAGAAAGAAATGGCAGTTTGAGTCTGTACTGTGTTAATAAAATACATTTTAGGGTGATCATACGGTCACTGGCTCACCATACAGCTCTGTAATTTGTTGATGACACGATCAATTGGCCAGTCAAACAGTCCACATTCAGCACCGCACATTACCATAGGGCCCACCCGTCAGCGTGTATATGAAGGACATAAATGGTAATAAATTAGTGGTCGGTGGGTACTCGAAGTCGTGAGACCTCTGGTTGGCAGTTGTCGGAGGTGGGGGCACGTTGATTGGGCGGTGGGGTGG
>NC_057807.1:446079559-446090684 GCF_018294505.1 Triticum aestivum | reverse complement strand
AAAAATCGTGCGGGTCAAAAAAAAAGTAATGTGGTATGCATGCACCAGTCGGTGTACAGCAGGCCAATTAGTCCCTATCGGCCCACAGCTGGCCAATTAGTTCTTGTCGGCCCACAGCAGGCCGACTGGACCTTATCGGCCGGCAGTTGGCCGACTGGACTTGGATCCGGTGGCCGACAACCCAATCGGCGTGCAGCAAGCAGATAGAAACCCAGTCGGCCTGCTGTGGGCCGACTAGGACCAGTCGGCCTGCTGTGGGCCAATTGGATAATATTTTCAAAAAATATTATATCAGCGTAATATTTTTGTAAATTAATAAAAAAATGTATTATTTAAAAAAAATTAGACTCCTGCAGCCCCCGGTGCCCTCCTCCTGAGGGGTAGGAGGCTGCAGCATTGGGGCAGCCATCTGTTGCGGCGACCTGTACCTCCTGCGACCCATAGTTATCATAAGCTTGCTCCTGAGGAATTAGCGGTACCTGATAGTTGCTGCCACCAGCGCGGTTGTCGAGGCTCTCTTGGGGTTCTCGAAAGAGCTCAGCCTCTGGCGCCTCCTCGCCCCAGCCTGGCCCGAGGAACGAGCCATGGTCTTCTTCCAGTGCACACTCTTGATCCACCATGTGGGGCACATAAGCTTCTGGGGCCACCACCCCATGGGTCTCGCCGTAGTGCCCCATACGCCACGCAGTCCGGCATGGAGCGCTGTTTTGGGGGTGGTGGCGTGGTGGCCCGCCAAGGCCGAAGGTCGCGGCGTGCACTCCTTCGCCGGCAGGAGATGGGGCCGGCGCGACTTGTCGCCTGGTGCTGCCGTCCGGGTTGGCGTTGAGTAGGCCATGGAGTCCGCTCGGAGTTGCGTGGGCGCGTATGGGGCCGCCATACGGCCTGCCCTGGATCTAGGGCGGCAGCTGGACGCAGAAAGGAGGTGCTCCCGAGGCGGCGGCGTCCAGGAGCTCGGCCACTCACTCTAACAACACGTCGCGGCCGCCCTCCAGCAGCCGGCACCTTAGCAGCTCTCGGGCCACCGTGAGCGCGGCCCTTGAGTTCACCTGCTCCTGCCGGGTGTGCGGCGTTGTGGCCGCGGCGTGGCTTGAGGCTCTTGCTGCTGACCGCACCTGCCGCGATGTGAGGGCATGCGGCATTTGGCCGCGTCGCCCGCTCCCTGCAGCACCCTGCGGAGCGCGAGCTGCCTGAGGCACTAGGTTGAGCTCGCCCTGGGCCGGCGGCACGGCGCAGGCGGGCCACGCCACCCAGCGGTCGGCGTTGGCAGTCGGGTCGCTTGACATCAGAACGGTGAGGCGACGGAACGCGAGGTGGTGGAAGAAGGATTCTGGCGCACCCCTACCTGCCGCGCCAAATGTCGGATTTCGTGTTCCGGCAGACCCTTGAGGTTCGAACTCTAGGGTGCGAACGAAGATCTTTCCCCTACCAACTCACATCTCGAAGCTTCGCAAGGAATCTAAGCTAGAAAGAAGAACATGCAAGGGACATGAGGTTTATACTGGTTTAGGCCACCATTGTGGTGTAATACCCTACTCCAGTGTGTGGTGAGGTGGATTGCCTCAGGGGCTAATGATGAACAATACAAAGGAAGAACAGCCTCGCGAAGTGCTGTTCTTGAGCTGGTGCGATGAACTGCTTGGGTGAGTTCAGTCGCTTCTCTCTCTCTAGTCTACCAGAAATCTCCTCCCCTCTCTCTGTGGTGGCTAGCTCTATTTATAGAGGGAATCCCTGGGCCTCTTCCCAAATAATGAGCGGGAAGGGTGCCAACAATTGGCCATTTTCAAGGGGAACATCTAGTACACTTATCCTGACTAAAGTTGGTCTTCGACTGCCAAAGACTCTGACGGTGACGTCGTCCTGGGCTCCATGGTGACCTCCATCCTGCCGTTCTGCTGGTCTTGGTCTTGTTGCACCAAAACGGTAACCTTTGCCTAATGCCTTGGCCTGTGCTTGCCCCCTTTGCACCGAAGGGGAAACAAGGACACTACACAGGCCGACACCCGCCTGGTCTCAATCATCATGGCTTGCGTCACGGGCACCTCGCGAGGTACCCTGCCTTGATCTCTCCACCTCCTCGCGAGCCCGCCTGATGAGGCTACTTCCTAACTAAACTCCTGTCGTCCGCCCCGCGAGGCATGGCCCCTCGCGAGGGTCTTGAGCTAGAGCTGATGAAGCTGGGCTGTACTGGGCCCCCACTTGAGCCACAGCGCAGGCCGCAGGCAGGCAAGTCTGGGGACCCCCGTTCCCGGAACACCGACAGCTTATATTTATGTGCATTACCGAGAGGGCCCAAGATACCTCTCCGATAATAAGAGTGACAAATCCTAATCTCGATCTCAGCCAACTCAACAAGTACCATCGGAGACACATGTAGAGCACCTTTATAATCACCCTGTTATGTTGTGACGTTTGGTAGCACACAAATTGTTCCTCCGGTATTCGGGAGTTGCATAATCTCATAGTCATAGGAACATGTATAAGTCATGAACAAAGCCATAGCAATATACTA
Source organism: Triticum aestivum (assembly GCF_018294505.1). Classification (NCBI taxonomy): domain Eukaryota; kingdom Viridiplantae; phylum Streptophyta; class Magnoliopsida; order Poales; family Poaceae; genus Triticum; species Triticum aestivum. Next base: position 446,088,175 of record NC_057807.1, on the reverse strand, counting down.
AACGATCAAATGCTAAGCTAACGGAATGGGTCAAGTCAATCACATCATTCTCTAATGATGTGATCCCGTTAATCAAATGACAACTCATGTCTATGGTTAGGAAACTTAACCATCTTTGATTCAACGAGCTAGTCAAGTAGAGGCATAGTAGTGACACTTTGTTTGTCTATGTATTCACACATGTACTAAGTTTCCGGTTAATACAATTCTAGCATGAATAATAAACATTTATCATGATAGAAGGAAATATAAATAACAACGTTATTATTGCCTCTAGGGCATATTTCCATCACTTTGATGGCCTTCTCTCTCATATAGTTGCTCAGAGGGCCTCGATGGATCAATCTGCTGATGACGCTGACTCTGAAGAAGCGCCAGCACCACCAAAGCTGCAGAAGAAGACCTCTCGGGAGGACGTTCCGGCACCCTGCCGGAGGAGGGATCCCTCACCGGTGGCCATCTTCATCATCCCGGCGCTCTCCATGACGAGGAGGGAGTAGTTCACCCTCGGGGCTGTGGGTATGTACCAGTAGCTATGTGTTTGATCTCTCTCTCGTGTTCTCTCTATGGCACGATCTTGATGTATCGCGAGCTTTGCTATTATAGTTGGATCTTATGATGTTTCTCCCCCTCTACTCTCTTGTGATGAATTGAGTTTTCCTCTTGAAGTTATCTTGTCGGATTGAGTATTTAAGGATTTGAGAACACTTGATGTATGTCTTGCCGTGCTTATCTGTGGTGACAATGGGATATCATGTGATCCACTTGATGTATGTTTTGGTGATCAACTTGCGGGTTCCGCCCATGAACCTATGCATAGGGGTTGGCACACGTTTTCGTCTTGACTCTCCGGTAGAAACTTTGGGGCACTCTTTGAAGTACTTTTTGTTGGTTGAATAGATGAATCTAAGATTGTGTGATGTATATCGTATAATCATGCCCACGGATACTTGAGGTGATAATGGAGTATCTAGGTGACATTAGGGTTTTGGTTGATTTGTGTCTTAAGGTGTTATTCTAGTACGAACTCTATGATAGATGGAATGGAAAGAATAGCTTCATGTTATTTTACTATGAACTCTTGAATAGATCGATCCAAAAGAATAACTTTGAGGTGGTTTCGTACCCTACCATAATCTCTTTGTTTGTTCTCCGCTATTAGTGGCTTTGGAGTGACTCTTTGTTGCGTGTTGAGGGATAGTTATATGATCCGGGTATGTTATTATTGTTGATAGAACTTGCACTAGTGAAAGTATGAACCCTATGCCTTGTTTCCTACCATTGCAATACCGTTTACGCTCACTTTTATCATTAGTTACCTTGCTGTTTTTATATTTTCAGATTACAAATACCTATATCTACCATCCATATTGCACTCTTATCACCATTTCTTCGCCGAACTAGTGCACCTATACAATTTGCCATTGTATTGGGTGTGTTGGGGACACAAGAGACTTTCTGTTATTTGGTTGCAGGGTTGTTTGAGAGAGACCATCTTCATCCTACGCCTCCCACGAATTGATAAACCTTAGGCCATCCACTTGAGGGAAATTTGCTACTGTCCTACAAACCTGTGCACTTGTAGGCCCAACAACGTCTACAAGAAGAAGGTTGTGTAGTAGACATCAAGCTCTTTTCTGGCGCTGTTGCCGGGGAGGCTAGGTAAGCGGCACTCACAACTCGTCAACTAAGATCTTTTCTAGCGCCATTGCCGGGGAGGTGAGTGCTTGAAGGTATATCTTTAGATCTTGCAATTGAATCTTTTTGTTTCTTGTTTTATCACTAGTTTAGTTTATAAAAGAAAAACTACAAAAAATGGAGTTAAGCTTGTCTCATACGCTTCATCTTTTTAATATCTTTCGTGAGTATGATGGAAAGGAATATTGTGCTCAGTTGCTAGAAGAAGAATGCATTAAAATGTTTGGTACTAGATCTTTGTATGATGAGCATGATTGGAATCTTGTTAGTTTGAATTCCTTGAATATACATGATGCTAATGATATGCAAAGCCACAACACTAGAAAAAAATACACTTCCGTGATGATACGTGTTTGTCACAGTAGGTCGCGTTTTTTGTCATGCATGTACATCCATGACAAATTTATGACAGAATCAATATAGTCATACCTGTGCTGTCGTAGAAGTGTTCCATGACATTACCAAAATTATCATCACGGAAGTGTCCACTTCCATGACGATAAATCGCGTGTCACAGAAGTGCTTTCGTCAAGGGTGACTGGCACGTGGCATCCACCATAATGGAACGCCGTTAAGCTATCGGTTCGGCTTTTGGATCCTATAACCCGTTAACAGCCCCGACCAGTGGGGATTTTCCACGTGTAAAATCATCATTGGCTGGAGGAGACACGTGTCGGCTCACCGTTGGGACAGATGTCATCCACTCATTGGACAGAAGGCGCCTATGATACGTCGACACGTGGCCCGGCCCAACAGATGCCCATTCCTGTGAAAAGGCCAGCCCGTTTGACTTGGTCAAAAGGTGACCGGCCAGCCCATGGAAAGCCTGTTAACGGCCTGTACGCATATAGCCCATTTACAGCCCGCTAACCCAAGGCCCATTACACCCTACCCGAATTAGGCCCAGTAGCGTCATCTGGGCCATCCAATATGATTCCAGCCCGTTTTCACTTCTGGCCCATGTATGGCCCATGACGTCTTTTGGCCCATATGAGGCCCTATGTAACTCTTGGCCTATTAACGGCCCATGGTGAAACTGGCCCGCAATGAACAGTGTATCACTTTAGACCCATTAATGGCCCGTGGTGAAACTGGCCCGTAATGAACAGTGTATCACTTTATACCCATTAATGGCCCGTTATTCAGTTGGGTCGTTTCCAGCCCATGTTATCTTTCGTCCTTCTCAGAGCCCATTTATTCTTGGTCTCATTTCGAGCATTCATTTACTTACGGCCCGTTACTGTAATTTTCTGCTTGTGGGCCAAATTCAGCCCGTGGTTACAGTAGGCCCGTTTGTGGTCCGTTAATACATTGGGCCGTTTTCATAGCGTCATCAAATACAACCTATTAACGATGGCCCATTATGGTCGGCCCATGAACGGACGATTCCAACTCTAGCCCGTTTACGACCATAATGCGGCCTGTTATTGGTCCATGTTTGGCCAATCGATCATACGGCCCGTATAAGGCCCATTGATGATAGGGCCCGTAGAAGGCCCATTGTTTCTACGGCCCGTAGAAGGCCCAATGTTTCTACGGCCCATAGAAGGCCTACTGTTTCTACGGCCCATAGAAGGCCCACTGTTTCTATGGCCCGTAGGAGGCCCAGTGTCACTACAGTAAATATTAGCCCATGGTTATTGTGGCCTAGTTTTAAAAAATAGGTTATTGCAGCCACTAGCAAACCGTGGAAAAAGAACTGCACTGACTACAAGCAAACAAATAAACAAGACAACAAGGAAATAAATAAGCAAGCAACTTATGCTAGGCTATCACGGCAATTACACATATTACATCCACTGGGCATCAAAGTTCACCACCAGTGCAAATATAGGGAACGCAGCAGCGTATAAACACCGCAGCAAAACAAGTCCAAAACTAAAACCACTTCAGAAGAGTTCAAGAAACAATATCCTGGGTACCCATAATGCTGGCAAGATGCTTAGCAAGCTTATTAACTTTCTCTTGTTTGGCGCTTAAATCCTCCAGCGCTTGCTGTTGCACAAGAAAGTACGCATCTGAATTCTGCAGGGACTTCCTCAGTCCTTCGGCTTCTTGCCGCAGCACAGATGACTGATGCCTTTCAGCTTGTAGCTGAGACTGAAGAAGCCGAAGTGATTCAGGTAGCGAGTTCGAAGAGCTTGTGCCAGCGGTATTGGCCAGTAACTCGAACACTACATCAACGCTGGACTGTGGGGTTTTCTCACTGTCTACAACATCGTTTTATCACCTTTCTTGGAGACCAATAGGGTTGTCTCACTATCTTGAACCTTATCTGCATTACTTTCTCTACCATTGCATAGTGGGGTGCTCTTCTCCAATATTCTATTTCCATACTACAAGAGAAACAAGCAGACACATCACAGGTTTAGCTTGTAGTATACCAAACTCATTTTGGTAAACCGGTTCAGTAGTAAGGTGGATAGGATAACAGCATGAAACAAACATATATCTATGTACTATGGTCACTGTATTGTCCATATCATTCTAGTTTATGTTCCCTAATCAAGATAGAGACACAGTTCAACTCATATATTTTTAAGACACAACAGCATAGACAGAATATAAGTGTGAGAAACTACACAGCATTGGCAGCACTTGTAATGTGCATCACATGAGAACATAACTGTTTATACAACTTAAACTGAAATCAACATAGAGTAAGAAGTTAGAACAGCAATCCAGTTAAAGAAATAGGTTTAAAACATACCTGTTGCGCCATTGGAGTTTCAATTGGATCCTTCAAATTCGAAAGTAGTTGGTATGAGTAAATACAGTGATGCAACAGCAAAGGAGTATGGACCATAGCTACGGAATCTGAACTAAGAACAATTGCTCTTCTGCTTTAAACGTGGAGTTTGGGTTAGCTGTGGTGGTCTTCGTGCTTTGGGCACTGCAGTAGCTTTATAAACTGCTCGTGTGGGGGTACTCTGTGGTGGACATGGTGCTTTGTCAACTATAAGTGGGTTACTATCCGCTGGGGTTGCGGTTAGATGGGTTGTAGCTGGTTCTCTGCCCAACGGTGTAAGTGTGCAATCTGGAAGAGTCTCGATTATGTGTGGTGGGGCTAGTTTGTGGGCTAGTACAACCATGGTTCTATCTGCGTCGACGGGTAGCACTGTCTTTTGTGAAGAACATGTTTTTGCTCACTTAGATACTGCCATCACCCCCTCCAATTCAAATGGCTAACAAACAAGAAAAGAAATTGAACGTACAAACATTGTATGATAGACAGATGTGGTAATTCTCATATATGTTGTCTAACCAAACAGGACAGCATGACACAATTTCACATATATGATGCCTAACTAAACAGGATAGCATGACACAGTTTCAGATATATGATGGATAAGTTAACAGGATATAATGACATAATTCAACAAATGATGAGTACCTAAACAGGATGACATGACAAAACTATATGATGTCTTTCTAAAATAGGTTGGGATGAAATAATTCACATACATGTTGTCTAAGTATACATGATGGCATGATATAATTGACATAATTCATTCATATACTAAGCAGCTGGCACTCGCATGTATGATCTCTAAACTAAGAAGATAGAATTCAATATTGTGCATATGATGTATAAACTAAGCAATGCAAGACACCATATGCATCATATGAGAAATATAAACATTGCAACTTAGAGCATACACCTCAGGTGGGATATATGACTGGTCATCTGTCTCTGAATCCTCCTCTGAGGAGCTCCCTGTAACCATCGAGATATATGCTTCAACAGGTACCATTGCCTGCTCTGAAGACTTTGTTTTCACTCCAGATTTTTCCATAACCGGCTCAAATGGCTGATACACATGAAGAGTAGTTCAATATACACAGATTGTTGACAAATGGAATACGTAATGAAAAAAAAGATGGCATGAGATAATTCACATATATGATGCCTGGCTCCATGGCGGTGCATAATTCACATATATGATAACTGGCTGAAAAACATGGCATTGCATAATTCACATATCTGATATAGAAAGCAAATAGGAGACATTCACACAAAGCATGTCTAATCTAAGCAGATGGCATGGCAATGCAATACACCATATGCATGATATGAGCAATATAACCCAGCCAAGTTAGAGCATGCACCTCAGGGGGGGGGGGAATACGACTGGTCATCTCTCTCTGAATCCTCCTCTGAGGAGCTATCTGTAACCAGCAAGAAATCTGCATCGACAGGTAGCACTGACTGCTCAGAAGACCTTGTTTTCACTCCAGATTTTCCCATGACCGACTTAAATGGCTGATGCACAGGAAGAGTAGATGAATGTATAAACATTGCTGACAAATGGAGCACATTATGGAAAAAGATATGGCACGATACAATTCACATATACGATGACTGGCTTAACAGGATGGCATTGCATGATTCACGTATATGATGCCTGGCTAAAGAAGATGGCATTGCATAATTCCCATATACTCCCTCCGTTCCTAAATATTTGTCTTTTTTAGAGATTTCAAATGGACTACCACATACGGATGTATATAGACATATTTTAGAGTGTAGATTCACTCATTTTGTTCCGTATGTAGTCACTTGTTGAAATCTCTAAAAAGACAAATATTTAGGAATGGTGGGAGTATGATATAGAAACCAAACAGGTGACATTCACACAAAGCAAATCTAAACTAAGCTGATGACATATAAGATGTATAATGTAAGCAATGCAAGGCGCCATATGCATGACATGACCAACATCAGCATGCCAGGTTAGAGCAAACACCTCAGGTGGTAAACAGGCATGGTCGGCTCCTTCTGAATCTCCATCTGAACAGTTATCTTCCTCTGGAATACAATCTGGAAATGCAGGAGAGGGGAGGGGGGCACTTCACCCACCATGGAGCAGCGTCTCCATGACATTATATTCGCACGCAACGGTGTTCTCTTTTTCTCTACATGTTCAGTACGATTGTGTACAATATCTGACATGCATAATAAAAAGAATAGTTAGATTTTGTAAGGCCTAAGGGGTGCATGCAAAAATCAAGACTGATGGTAGAAAACGAGTGGATGGATCCAAAACTAATGATAGTAGGTAGATTATAGCTTCATTTTAAAAAGATATACAATGGATCATCTATTGTTTGTTGCCCACCCAACATGAACCACATAGAAGACCCCAGATGAACCAGAGAGTAGATAGATACTATTCGTTGCTGGCTCGATATGAGACCCATGAGCAATTCAAAACACAAGATTGAACGATAAAGTAGCAGGTAATAATAACCGATGTATAACGTAAGCAAACACGAAAGACTGCGACCTCTCTTCCGGAACTGTCTAGTCCTCAGGTTCATCTGCTCAGTCGATGATGGTAATGCAGTTGGCGTGGCTGCCGGCAATGGGGAAGATGATCTGAGGCAGCAAAAGAAAGTCTGCAGGGGGGATCTCTGCTGCAGTGAACGCTTTTGTCGATGGTGCACCTCAGGTGGGGTGGATGACGGCACAGCAGGAGCAGGACATAACGCACAGAGTTTTCTTTGACGCCAATCTGAAAATGAAGTAAATCTGTAAGGGCTCCTTAGAATTGGAGGATTCTATAAACGCAGGGACAGGAAAAACACAGGAATAGGATAGGAATGCACGTGCAAAACAGAGCATTTGGAAACATAGGATTTCAGTCAACCTGGGTGTTTTGCTCACATGAATTGGAAGAACAGAGGAATGGAGAAACAAAGTGATGCGACGAGTGTACAACCTCTTTGGCATAGCCTTGTGGACCTCAGCATCATTGGGTTGGACGTGGAGGATGGTGATGATGCTGGTGTGACTGTCGGATGCGGGGAAGAAGATCCAAGGCCTCTGGAAACGGCACCGAGGATACCTCTCCACCGTGATGGACGGTTTCGTCGTTGGAGCAGCTCCGCTAAGGTGTACGGCGACGAGGCTGAAGCATGACAAGACAAACAACTTTAATCTGAAGTGGGACCCTAATATCATCTGCAATAGATGATGTAAAATACATCACCAAAAAGTGCTAGATGTAAAAAGCATCAGCCGCGCCACAGCCGCTCCGATAGATGCTGTAAGTACTGTTCACTCTGAACTTAACTGAAGAAAATGAACTTCATAGTCAAAACTGAATTTTACTGTCGAAACTGATTGAACTAGTAATAGAGCATTGCAATAGATGTTTAGGGTGTTCGAGCACTAGTAGCAGAGAAGCAGTGATCTAAATCAGCAGACGCTCGAGCAGGGAATGCACTAGCAGAGAGCAAGTCGTGCAGTAGCACCGCGAGCGAGTGCTAAAGCAGTAACTCCTGTAGCTGCCGAAGGTCGTGCAGCAGCAGCGCAAGCGAGAGCAAGAGCAGAGCAGCAGCATGAACGAAAGCAGGAGCTGCAGCAGCGCGACCGACAGCAAGAACAGAGCCGTAGCGCGAGCGAGAGCCGGAGCAGCTGCAGCTAGTGCCGTTGTGGAAGTCGCCGCCGAGGAAGCAACGACATGGGGGAGAGACGCCGTGGATGATGTGGCCGGCGACGGCGCCGTCGATGGAGACGCCATGTCTGCTTGGTATCGAGCACCAGCAGCCCCGTGAGATCGAATAAAAAATAAAATGCAGTGGTGAGTGCAGAACCTCCTTGGTGGCGCCGAGTTGGCCTCGGCTTCATCGGAGGAATAGGTGAGGGTGCTGCAGTTCCGGTGGGGCAGGTCAAGACGGCGCTGTGGGGATTGAGGTGGCGCGATAGACGAGGCAAACGTCGGGGCAGCTCCTTGGAGGTGGAGGACGGGGCGGCTGATCCGGCGGGACGACGAGATCGACAACGGATCCTCATCCGGTGCGGTGGATGAGGGACGGCGAGCTGTTGCGGTGGACGACGTAGTCGGGGAAGAGTCTCCGGCTGGGCGGCGGTCGGGAGGCCGACGGAGGAGCGTGGGGTTTCGCGGGTTTTGG
>NC_057807.1:446062776-446079271 GCF_018294505.1 Triticum aestivum | reverse complement strand
GGGAGGGGGGAGCCAATCTTAGGGACGCGCTTGTCCGAAATGTAGGGTAAGTTACCAGCATACCCCCACCGGTTTTGACACCGCGATGTGGAGCTTCATTTCCGGCTGAGGGGTAGAAGGGGGATTTCGCGTGTCTGGGCCGCGGGAGCGATTTCGGATGAGGAGGGAGTTCTCGCGCGCGTCCAAATTTCGGGATAACAAGGCGCGGTGCGGGTTGAAGAAGCGGGAGTTTCAAAGCAGGTGAGACAAAAGATACTAGAGCTTGAAAATTTCGGGATAACAAGGTGCGGATTCCTTGTTCGGCAGAACAAACTTAACGTGTAAAAAATCATACAAGACACAAGAGAGTCATGTCCCCTTTTACTATATTGCTATAGAAGCCATTGAAAAAACTACAAGAAAAATGTAAAAAAAATCGGGAGAACATGATTACCCTGCACAGTACCAAATCTATTCGCACTTCCCTCAACAACAACAAAAAACAAATCAATTCCCACCAAAGAAAGAGTAATGTCCCTTTTTATATGATTACAGATGCCATGATCTCGAATTTCAATTTTTGAATCCACGTTATGTTCAATTTGAATATATGATTAGGTGACCTTGCGGTTTATAATTGATGTAGTCATACATTTTGATCTTCCATCATATATGAACATTTTACTCCACCATGTGAACATATATATTGTCGTCTACCATATGGACTAAATTTGAATCAATTTTCCTTATTTGAATACGATTGTTGTCAAGTTATACAATAATTTAAATATTATCTTGATAACAAAAGGACATGCATATAGCAGTAATCATATTTCGCTATGAACTACATGTACCATACGCTCTCCAATTCAAATATCTGTATCCATTTTATGTTGAATTCAAATCATAGTACATTATTGGTCTAGGTAGCGAGATGTTCGGGATAATCTAAACCCTGTTTTCATACGTATAATTTTTGGCTGAATTGGGACAAGTTTTGGTATAAGCCTCTTGCAAAACCATAGATTCTCTCAACAAGCCTCGTGGTTCCGAGAGGGAACGTGTCACCTTTATGTGCGAAACGATATACGCTGCCTCCTCCCCCCCCCCCCGATTTTATTTACAGAGGCATCATAGAACTATATGAGTCCCCTGTTAAATTTTGGAATTATTTCGGGTTCATTTGGCCTTTTCATACATTAATTGAGTTTCTGGACTTTCAATGTGCATAATCTAAATATGAATCGCATGCACATGCTCCGATGCACCAAAGTGGGTTGAAAAATCACATGTGTGTCCTTGGTTGAATTTCTAGGTCCCATGGAAGAAATGAGAATGAAATTCAAACATCTGGGCGTCATGACTCTACCGAGAACATCGAGAAACTTAGATTTTAAATTCATGTAATGAAACATGGCATGGTGTCATGTCATGGCACCAACATGTTGTGGTAAAAAATTGGGCCGATTTGGAAGCTCGTGGTTCTAAGAGGGAACGTGCCACCCCCACCCTTGAGTTTCTTAACAAAGGCAACATAGAACTACATTAGTGCCATGTTAAATTTTGGAATTATTCCGGGTTTGTTTGTCATTTTTTATACATTAATTGAGTTTCTGGTCATTTAATGTGCATAAGTCAAATTTGAACTACAAGCACATGCTCTCGTGCACCAAAGTTGGTTGAAAAATCACATTTGTGTCCTCGGGTGAATTTCTAGGTCCCATGCAAGAAATGAGAATAAAATTAAAACATCTGGGCATCGTGGCTCAGCCGAGAACATTGAGAAACTTGGTTCTAAAATTCTTGTAAATCCAAAACACGTCTGAAAATCATGAAACTTGGTATGGATGTCAAGTCATGGTACTACCATGTTGTGGTAAAAAAAATGGCCGAATAGGAATAGATTTTGGTATAAGCTTCTTGCAAACCGAAGCTTCTCTCAAGAAGGCTCGTGGTTCTGAGAGGGAACGTGTCACCTTTGAGTGCCAAACGATATACGTTGTCCCCCTTGAGTTTATTTACAAAGGCAACATAGAACTACATGAGTGCCCTATTAAATTTTGGAATTATTTCGGCTTCATTTGGCCTTATTTACACATTAATTGATTTTTTGGTCATTTAATGTGCATAATTCAAATTTGAACTACAAGCACGTGCTCCCGTGCACGAAAGTTGGTTGAAAATCACATTTGTGTCCTCGGGTGAATTTCTACTCCCATGCAAAAAATGAGAATAAGATTCAAACATCTGGGCATCGTGGCTCGGTCAAGAACATTGAGAGACTTGGTTTTAAAATCATGAAACTTGGCATGGTGTCATGTAATGGTAGTACCATGCCGTGGTAAAAAAATTGGCCGAATAGGAACAAATTTTGGTATAAGCTTCTTGCAAATCGGAGCTTCTCTCAAGAAGGCTCGTGGTTCTGGGAGGGAACGTGTCACCTTTTTGTGCATAATTCAAATTTGAAATACAAGCACATGTTCCAGTGCACCAAAGTTGGTTGAAAAATCACATGTGTGTCCTCGGGTAAATTTCTAGGTTCCATGCAAGAAATGGGAATGAAATTCAAAATTCTGGGCGTCGTGGCTGGGTTGGAAACATTGAGAAACTTAGTATTTTAATTCCTATAAATCCAAAACACGCATGAAAATAATGAAACTTGGCTTGGTGCCATGACATGGCACCAACATGCTGTGGTAAATTTGCAGTCCGATTTGCGAAGGCGCACACATTTTTTTTGATTGAAGACTGCAGGGCTTACACCCCACAGCATTTTATTAAAACTTTAAACAACAAGTACAGAAAAAAGTTCCTTAAGAAAAGGAACAAAACAAAAAGAAAAGGAGAAAAAGATCTGTACAACCTATTCTAAGCAGAGAAAGAAAGATCTAACTAATCCTAAAAAAAGTGTTAGCCTCTCAAGGAGGCAAGAAATCAATCCATTTAACCAAAGCCTCCCTGTGTCTTGTCTTGATTCTGTGAGCCAAAAGAGAAATGTCCTGGACAAAACCATTTCTCCACTGCCTGAAGGCGCACACATTAACAATCAACAAAGTCATTTTGGAACAAGTGCTGTCACGTTACAATCGGAAACACAAGTATTATTGAAACCGTGGGCGTTCTACTTACTAGTACCATTTACGTGCCGCCACGCATCCCCATTTTTTATTAGCTAGGAGGCGCCGTGCAGGGTAGCTATTTGAGTACGAGAGGCGTGCGATCAGACCCCTGCGCGTGCTTATCGGGAGGAGAGCCCTTTGACCTCCATCTGCCGTCCACCTCTCTCCCAAGGTCTCCATTAATGGCGCCTGAGCCTCTGTTTAATGGCGTGGCTATGTCTCACTCGACTGAGATTTAAGAGAGAAAAAAGAAAATCTGACAGCACGGATCTTGATGTAAGATCCGACGGTCCTATATAGCATCTACTGCGACTTATAGCAAGACTGATGAATATATAAGGACGATTTTTTTTGATCAAAGAAGGGCTTGCCCCTTCCGATTTTCATTACTAAAAACCACCACAATTCACAAGAAGTTCAGCACAACTCCAGCCTAACACGAAGGACTAAAAGTACCAGATTGAAATCGCAACATCCCAAGAGGCCAACAAAGGCCAAACATCCGCGCTAGAACCCAACATTTCACAACCGACAACACAATTGACATCCTAAACCGATTATTACATCAAAAGAAACCAGGAAACTGAAGGAAGCCTAGCAGCAACTAGAAGAACAGCAATGCCAGGGTCACCACAGCAAGAGTTTTCTTCATTCCAGCCTTGCAACATCGATCTTCCACAGAAAGATAAGGGCGATTAATTTTCTTACATAATTAGAAAGATAATTAAAAAGCCACATGCGGCTACGCCCGAAATACACAAGGGCAAAAGAAGAAGGAAGACAAGGATCTGGCTCGCTGATCTCTACTTTCTTGATGTGTTGCTGCAGGCCGCGGGAACTAGTGTCCGCGGCAGCGGCGATGAGCTCTTTCTTGTCCTCAAGACGCTGCTTGAGAACATCCATGGATTCCTCCACCAGCCTTTGGTGCTCGTTGCGGAGCATGTCATTCTCGTCCATAAGTTTCTTGACGATGACGCCGGTCGTCTTCAACAAGGCACTGGTCTCCTCCTGCTGGTCTGCACTTCGGACGATCTTCTCCCTCAGCAAGTCGCGCTCGGCTCGGAGCCTCTCATTGCCCTCCCTTAGTTGCCGGATGACGCCAGTAGCCTGTTCAAACGAGGCTTTCACGTCGTCCTGCAACCTCGCCAAGCCGGAGATCTGATCCATCTGGCTATGGACGATCGCATGCATGCGCCTGTAACAGTCGTTGCCTGCCCGCGAGAAATTTTCCCAAGCCGTCGCGGCGCGGCGGGACATCTCTGCTGCTTTCGCAGCGTGGCTGGACCAGTCTACTGCATCGACGACGTGGCGGGACCTCCGTGCTGCTTCAGCGGCACGGTGGGACCTCTGTGCTGCTACTTCCGCGCGGCGGGACATGTCGGCTGCTCTCGCAGCGAGGCGGGACATCTCTCGTGCTTCTGCTTCCATGCTCGCCTCTCCCTGGTAGCAATCTCTCGACCCAGAACTCACGCTGGCCATGGCAGACGCAAGGGAAGGATGCTGAATGACTTTTTGTTTTTGTGGATGAGGAGTTGAGGAGGAATGTGCAGTCATCTTGGTATACTAGTATTTATAACCAAGTACTAATACGCTCCTAAGTGGGAAACCGTTTAGGTTGTGACCGGTGTGAACAGGTTTGGAATTCAATATACTAGAGCGGTACTAATACGCTCCTAAGTGGGAAACCGTTTAGGTTGTGATCGGTGTGAACAGGTTTGCAATTCAATATAGCGTGGAGTAATTTGGAATGTGACGGGACGCAAGCTCAAAAACTTGTACTCTGAGTTTACTAGTACGTTATACAGGAAGAGAAGATGTGCACGCACGCACTCGTCCTCTCACACATGCGTCTGTTTTTTCTCGAAAAGGAGGATGATGACCCCCGGCCTCTGCATCTAGGAGTCACACACGCATATGTAGCTACGAATTGTAGTGTTCTCAACCATCCGATTGGCTCTATCATGGATGTACCTATATACTAAAACATGTCTAGATACATCTATATTTTGACAAATGGATGGCATGTCTATTGTGGAACGGAGGGAGTGCTTGTCATCAAAAATGGATAAAAAGGGATGTGTCTAGAGCTAAAATACGTCTACATACATCTCCTTTTATCCATTTTGATGACAAGTAGTACTCTTACCCAAAGGAACTTTATATCCAACAGACACAAAATATTCGTTCGACTGTTGGAAATTACTGATCTGATGTCGAAGTAATTGCTGCAGCGCCACCAAAAACCACCATTTCTTAAGCTAAAGTAGACCAAGGTAATCCCTATATTAGCATATTACTAATATAAACAGAAGGCACTGTCGAAACATTTAGGACGTGAGCTTGTCAATCTGAATGTGGAGGGACACAAGCTTAGCCCCGACTAGCAGCTTGGGCGGAACTGTCAAGAAGGTCAGCTCCTGCACGTCGACGTCGCTGGGATCCTTGCTGCTTGTCACCTCCATTTCCACCTTGATGGCGTCGGTCGTGCTTTTGGGCTCCCCCGGCGGGCCGTTCGCCCACAGCTTGGCCAAGTAGTGCGGCAGTGGGGACGCACCCGCTCTGATGCAGACGACCGACACGGCGATAGGCGCGCCGATGTCGAGCACGCCACTGACCAAGAAAAATGCACGGCGGTCCTCCTCCACGAACAGCAAGAGCCGTGGCTCCGACAGTGGCACTTGCAGCTGGAGCACCTTGCCGTACTGGATCCTGTGCACGGGCATTGGATGCGCGGTGCTGATGTGGTGGTAGAGCACCGGCGGTAGGCCTTCGTAGCCGCAGACGGGCACGGGGCATTTGCAGGGCGTGAGCGAGCACACGCTCTAGTGATCGGCAAGCTTGTGGTAAGTGACGTAGAGCCCACAGCCTTCGTGCGGGTAGTCCACCCTCACTGACGAAAGGACGGAGTCCACCGCCGTGTTCCGCACGTCGAAGCCACCGCTGCGCTTGCACTTCTGGCACTGCCGTTGGTTCCCGGGGCGCTCGACGCGGCAGTCCGCGCAGGACAGGTGCCCTCCCTAGCACTGCAGAAATCAATCCAACAACACATCAATCAAGAAACCTGCACCTTGCTCAATCAGCCGAACGGACGAGGTGTATTCGAACCTCATACACTGGAGGCGTCAAGGGGCGGAGGCACAAGGGGAAGTGGAGCACGATGAGGTCCATCGAGACCTTAGAGAGCTCCATCATCGGGTCCTGTTCGATCTCGCCCTCCTCGTGCACAACCATCCTTCAAGGTGCATTAAATCAACACATGCAAGTACTATCAAAAGAAGAGTCACGACATGCATGCATGCGTTGTAATTAATGCATCGGTAAACGCAAATTATTGAATATCGAGTGCAGTGCATTGATGTGTCGCGTCAACTCGTACATCAACGAGAAGTTTGATTATCCTCTCCCTCGCGGACTTAACTGCACCTGCCTTTGGCTGTATGCCAGGTTGGCCACACACCTATCGGGCCCACCTGTCATACACGCAAAGACAGGAGCGTACCTCCCTCGCCCATGAGCGTGGTTGCTGGCAAGACTAGGAGAAGCTTTCGCTACACTCTCTCCCTCCGGCACGCGGTGGACATGCAGCAGTTCAATCGGTGCCAGATGGCCAGAAGCGTACTGTAGTACTCCTCCAGTGCAGTAGTACACCATCATTGTTCGACTTCCCGAAGAGGCGAAGAGCCAAGCGCAGCCCGGATGCTCGCGTGGCAATTTCATGTGTAGAGTAGTCTAGATAGCGTGTACCGTGCCTGTAAGCTTAAAATCGTTGGGGTTGGCTCCATGCTATGTGGCCATCTCGAAGTTTTTTTTAATTAAAATAGTCTTCTGGCCCTACCTGTCACCCTGGTGATTGTAGTTCGCACGCTCATCTGGTCAAGACAGGAATATATATTTTAATTTGTGTTTCTTTCAAAAAGGGGGGACTCCCCGGCCTCTGCATCAGAACGATGCATACGGCCACATATATTTTAATTTGTGGTGGGTAAATGTTAGAGGTTGCAGCAAATATATTGTACACTGCGGGTCTTTCAGCCAAGTTTAGAGGCAAGCATGTGGGGCTAGTGTTATGATGTGTCGCGTCAACTCGTAGAACGAGGAGAAGCTTGATTTTACTACACGCCTTCTCCCTCGCCCATGCGCGCGGTTACTCGCAAACGAGGACAGGCTTTTGCTTAGTCGTAGTACTTCCACAACTAGCTATCCGTCCCGCTCGCGGTGGACGGACATGCAGCAGTGGATTCGACACTGTAGAAGCAGTAGTAGTAACATCATTGTTCATCTTCTCGAAGAGGCGAAGAGCCAAGCGCAAACCGAACGTTGCAGTTGCGAACATTGGAGCACGCATATAGTCAGGCTCTTGCATGAGAGAAAATTGCTATGTGAGCCCACTATTGTACTAGTACGTACAACTACTTGCTAGTATAGCCCTGTAAACCAGAAAGGAGTATTTGCCCTTCTAGAGATTTCAACAAGTGACAAGACTACACCGAGACGGAGTGCATATGGAGCAAAATGAGTGAATCTGCACCGTAAATAAATATGTACTAGTTCTATCATTTTCCTCTCCGAGGTGCACAATATTGAGTATACTGACTAGTCTCTTTTTGACATGCATTTACGTTTTTTTCGACACAGTACAGATGCAAGCGCTCATATACACGCGCATACACTCACCCCTATGAACGCACACACGCACGACACTATCATCTTGAAATTTATGAAGTCACCATAGGCACCTCATCGTCGACGGGTCCATAGGTGCTTGAATGCCAAGGAAGAAGAGGGTAGCGGTTCCCGAGACGTTGAACGGTCAATGATGCATCCTCAATTACATGCAGAGGGAATTAATTGGAGAAGCAGACTAGAGCCAGCACGATGTGAATGCAAAAGAGAAGTGTTACTGTACATGCTACAGTGTGGACCGTAGCACATTGTTTTTTATGGCCATATCACCACATTATTGTTTTCTACTGCTGGTTCACTGGGCTATCGTGGTTCGCATGGCTGGTTCACTGGGTTGCCGTGGTTCGCACTCCTCCGACCTGAGTAGTACTCCCTCCGTTCCTAAATATAAGTCTTCATAGGTATTTCACTGTGGACCACATACGGATGTATATAGATGCATTTTTTGTGCAGATTCACTCATTTTTCTCCGTATGTGGTCCATAGTGAAATCTCTCAAAAGACTTATATTTAGGAACGTAGGGAGTAGTATAGTACTAGTATATATCGCACCATTCTTTGCTCCTTCTTACTACTCCGACATGTGGGAGAGCCAGCATCCGGGTCGACGTGTCATGCACCAGAAATTCATGACTATAGTGAGTGGTCATATCACAAGTCTTTCCAGCAGTAACGCGCCGTCAAATCGCACAGCCCCACTCGCTCAGCCTCCTCGCCTCTCTGTCAAACCGCCTACCTGAAAACTGCCGCGGGTACTGCCCGGGAAAAGCCCCGCCCTCAACTTTTAACTACGCGAAAATAATTCGAGCTTGTTCGTTCTATATAAATACAGTACTTACTATATGTTTATTCACCCGTGGGGTTGTTCAATGAATGGAGGGGCGGGGAGCACAAGTGAACAATACTACCTCTGTCCGGGTTTATTGGTCCCCATTGTATTTCGTGCCAAATTTTGACCATAGATTAAACTAAGAAAATGTTCACGCATGTCACCAAACATTATATTTTTCAAAACTATGTTCAAATACGAATCCAATGAGATAATTTTTCTTGACATGCATTAACATTTTGTTAGTTAAATCTTTATTCAAAATTTGGCACAAACTATAAAAGGGACCTATAAACCAGGACGAAGGTAGTACTATAGTAGTAGTAAGTAGGAGTCGTAGAGTAGTCACCTTAAATAGAGAGTTTCTTTTCTTTAATTCCATGTACACAAATTGAAACGCTTGTTGTGGAGAGAAAAAAGATAATCACTCCACTATATATGGACGCAGGGGCCTGAGCACTTGCTTTACTAGGGTTGCTCTCTTCATTCTCTCATCCTCTCCAGATAGAAACAAGACAACGATAGCGACATTTTCTCTCTGCTCACCGCTGGTCACAGATCCGGCCGGATCCCTTCGGCCGGTGTGTGTAGAGGACTAAAAGGTGCATCGTTCACGCGGTCATCGCCGCCGAGGGAGGAAACCCACAGCTGCCGTAGGGGCCCGATCCTCTGCCCTTGCCGTTCTCTCCGACACAACACCGGCTCGGGAGGTCCTTCGTCTCTTCTTCCTCCCTGCCGTATTGTCCGCATATCCGACCTGCCGCCGCCGACATCCCGGCGACCCTCAGGTATAAGTTCTTTGAAAGCGGCCTTGCTCTACTACCCCAGCTCCCCACATGTCTGCATGTGCATCTTTTTCTACTCCCATCAGCTCTTCCAAAGCCACCTAAATTTTTAGTATTATTAGAGGTAAAGCTACTTCATGCATTCGAATCTAGGGCTTTGTTCAAACAACGAAGAAAGGGGGGAAACTTGTAGCATGAATCTAGGACTTGATTCAAAGAGGAAATAATATGGTGAAAGTAGTAGAGACCGGATACCCAACAAGTCTCTTGGTTGAAAAGGGAAATAATGGGAAAACGCAGTACAAACTGGATAAGGAACAGATCTATTATTGGTTGAAAAAAAGGATAGAAAGTGGCGGCTGGTGGACAAGTCAACAGAGTATGTCCTGGATTAGATTTGCTGCCATCACGTAGTAAAAGGTCTCCAGGATTAGATTTGCTGCCCTCACATAGTAAAAGGTCTCCAGGCTTAGGTTTGCTGCCCTCACATACCATGAACAAGCTCGGCATCACCACTTTATGCCTCCTTGTAGGTACATT
Source organism: Triticum aestivum (assembly GCF_018294505.1). Classification (NCBI taxonomy): domain Eukaryota; kingdom Viridiplantae; phylum Streptophyta; class Magnoliopsida; order Poales; family Poaceae; genus Triticum; species Triticum aestivum. The sequence continues at coordinate 446,069,336 of NC_057807.1, read as the reverse complement.
GTGCTGATGCGTCCACTGTTGCATGTCCTTATACCAACCTTTTGCTGTTTTTTTTGCGGGTAAACCAACCTTTTGCTGTAAGGGCGCATGTAAAATGAAGCGATCACACTGTTTCCTTAGGGACATGTCTAACCAGTGTTATTGTTAATCTAGTGCCTCCAGTGATAAGATGCAATTAAATTGTGTTACAAATGGCACTCCTGCTGTTTTCCCCAGTATGATAAGTAAGTTGCTCCTTTACGCTGCTGAGTGTCCTGGTGTCCCCACGGTCCCATGCCCTTAAACCAACTCTTTAGCTGCTGCTGATTTACTGTGTCTGGTAAACAAGCAATGCCACCATTAAAGTAATCCCATATCTGAGGAATCTCATTGTTGATCGTAATGCTTCTGGTAACATGAAGCATTGCTGACGTTTTAAAATTTCTACTGTCCTTGCGTGATTGCCATGAACATAATTAAGATGCTTCTTTTCATTTTGTATATGTTTCGTATATTCTTATTGACCAGCAACTGTTTACTTTCTATCATTTTGTGTAGATAGGGATATCCATTTCACCTTGTTGCTATTCTGACCTTTTGGTGAACTGCACAAAACACTTTTTTTTGGAATGAGTGTCTTGTACAGTTCAACTAAAATCTCACGTGGGTAACATCTCTCAATTTTTGTGGAACTGCACAAAATGGTTAAACTAAAGTGAAAGCATGCTCTCCTGTCTCCTTGTTTGTGCTTATGCAAACAGGAATACTCTACTACAGATGTTGTGATGGTCAAGAGCAACATCTCTCAATTTTGGTGGAGCTGCACAAAATGGTTCAACTAAAGCGAAATCATGCTCTCCTGTCTCCTTGTTTGTGCTATGCAAACATGTTGTGCAAACAGGAATACTCTACTACAGATGTTGTGACGGTCAAGAGCATTCGCCAAGTTCTTCGATTGTATGACATGGCTAGCCAAGATGGATTTAATCCCGATATTCACTTTATCAGAAGGCTCTAATGGGTTGGTTCTGAATCTTGCAAGCTGGGAATCAGTGAGATGTGTAGGCATCTTTGTTGTACTTATTATTTGAATCTTATTTGTTGGTTCTGAATCTTGCAAGCTGGGAATCAATGAGACGTGTAGGCATCTTTGTTGTACTTATTATTGGGATCTTATTTGTTGATTCTGAATCTTGCAAGCTGGGAATCAATGAGATGTGTAGGCATCTTTGTTGTACTTATTATTTGGATCTTATTTGTTGGTTCTGAATCTTGCAAGCTGGGAAACACGGCATGATGATGCAGAGGACATCAACCATAACAAACAATTCAAACTTGGTAGTATTATCTTTGTGAAAGTGCGACAAATGTGCTGATCATGTGCGTCCTGAGAATAATAATTCTAATTGTTGTGCATGTTGATCCCGTGGCACTGATAGAACGAGCCAATGCATTGCTTGTTTTAAGTATAAATTTCTACTAAAGCTAATTAAATTTAAGTAAAGTGACCACTAACTCCTGTTATTACAGTACCAATATGGACCCGCTCGTGAACCGACGTGTGACCAGAGTAGGTTTCTTAATGGAGGCGTTTGAATGCGTCGAGGGTGCATCTTCTGCCGCGCGTGCAGCGGACGAGGGAGGGTGGTAACTGTTGTCTCCTGTACACACTCAGCTTACTGTTGAATCCAGTTCCCCAAGAGATGAAAAACGAACTGCTGCCGCCGCCTACACACTCGTTCACTCGAAGAGACTCCAATGGCGATCCGATGGTGAGCCTGCTGGATATGGACTTCAGCAAGGAGTTAGTTCACCGTTCAGTCCTATGGCTGCACCAAGTTGAATGTGATGTACACCAACGATAAGGACTCGGTGAAGCTCTGCCTCACATCAGTCCTATGGCTGCACCAGGTTCTGGAGCATTCGCCCGTTTCATCGGTAGCGCCGACTGCACCTTCACTATGGTGGAGAGAAGGAAGAATGCGACGATTCGGCCATCTGGTGCAACAAGCTTGTCGACATCCAGAAGCAATACAAGATCATCAGCAACAGGCAAGAGAAGGACTTCGTGGTTGACCTCGCTGAGACCATCATCGACCCCTGATACGCCAACATGAAAGAAGACGACCTGAACACGTGGGAGGTACCTCTGAATCTAGCCTACGTAATCTATGCGGCCAAGGACGCATACGCATGCTACGCCATGTACAGGCAGATCTTAGACATGAGGGCGTGTCTGCTTCCCGTAACCGACGAGTACATGGACAGTCGCAGCGTCATGATCAAGCGTGCTAGGAAGGTCTAGATGTTGTACTTTATCTATTTATAAGCACCCTTATCATCTAAGTGTTTCATGCATTAGCCTACGTGTCATAATTATCTGTTTTGTCCGAAATATTTCTTTTAAGAACCCATTAACCTGATTGCTTTTTAGTGGCTATTTGCTAATGTATGTAAACTAGTTCACTTGTCCATTAAAAAAAACCAGTTCACTCGGCTGTCGTGCTTTGAATCTCCTTCCTCCCAACATATTCCTCTCCTCAGGTGGACCCAGCAGGTTTCTGAATTTTCTCCCACTTTCTTTTTCGATGTAAACTGAGTTTTCTCCCAGTACTTTCCCCTAGAACCAACTCAACTGTCTCACGTCTAGCCTCAAAAATAATAATACCCCATGTACTATTAACTCATCAAATTAAAATGATATTTTATTTCGTAAGTTGAAAGTTCTTACAAAATAATAATAATAATTGTTTATATATAACTTGCCAAGTTAACTCCTAGTGATTGCGTACATAAGCATGCAAAGATTTTACTGACGTGCAATCATGTGTTTATGTTTTTATAACATTTCTCCGTCTAGCCCAACATGATATTTTCACCCAGCCCAGCAAGTCCGCGGATTTCGAGAAAAATGCAAATGGGATTTAAACGGGCTGCATAGATGCTACATCATTGTTTCACCCAGCCCACCAAATGGACTAAAAAACAAATGGACTGGATGACATGTGGGCCAGTAGGTCGAAGCCTAAGAAGGCGTTGGATTTACATCCAACGGCCGGCATTCTTCTTCAATGTCTCGTCTTCTTCCCCCAGCACAACTGGAACCGCCTGCTCCAGCCTTCGGTGTCCAGCGGCGTTGTTTTGTGCTCCTCAGTGAAACGCTACCCCGCCGACGGCCAGGCCATCCCTCCACTCCGCACCTCCTGTTATTCTCTGCCGAGTGTAGGCCCACCCGGCACCCGAACCAGTCAAGTTTCCCACTCCTCTCCGTTTGCGACCCCACTGCCGCGTCTTATCCATCTCCAGGTCGTTCCAGTCTGGGGCTTTGCCGTCGTCCACCGCCTCGGTGCGCTCGGCGCGGCGTGGTCAACATACGAGAGTCATCGGAAGAGGACTGTACGTGGAGAGCCTGACGGCTGGGACCCACGAGGTCCATGGTCGCACGCAAGGAAAGTTTGTCCTTATTATGCACTGTACGTGGGAAGGGCTTCTGTATTTCGCGAAAAAAACGTCCCCCCGCTGACAGGTCGGACCCACCAGCTATATCTTCGCACGCAAGGAAGTGCCTCCTTATTATGCACCAAAAAATGAATACCCCCTGCTAGCTGGGACCCACCATAGTGGGTGGCTGACTTGTGGGCCTACTAAGTTGACGAGGACGGAGGGCTTTGTCAACTTAGTCAATATGAACGATTCTAGCTCCAGTGACCGTACGATGTCCATCCAATAGCCATAGTGCTTCTTCAACCTCTGGTCTTCTTGCTCCAGCTTCCCAAAGCAGCGCCGGTCATGCCGCGTGCTCCTGCCTCTCATGGCCGGTTGTGATGCCGCGGAGGCCTCACCGCCCACTACTACTCCCACCGCTGGCCCAGGGTATCCCTCTACTCACCCACACTCCCTGTTATTCTGCGGCGACAGCAGCCTCACACCGCAGCCGAACCAGTGAACCCTCGTACTCCTCTCCGCGTGGGCATCCACTGCCGCGTCTTCCCCAGCTCCTCGTCGTCCCCTTCCTAGGCCTTGCCGACGTCCACCGTCTTGGTGCTCTCGACACGGCGTGGTCAATGTGGTCAACGACCGACTTCCATCGCAAGAGTACTGTACGTGGAGAGGCTGACAGCTGGGTCCAAGGCCACATCCCAGTTTTTTTGTGATTTGCCAAGTAAGTCGCTTTGTCAGGCCTGTTGGGCTGCAAATCTTTCAAGACGAGGAGAGCTTCATTCGGCTGGCCGAGAAAATGGCCTATCAGTAATGAGAAATGGGTTGTACATTTTTAAAACACATCAAACCAACAATTAGTTTCAAATATCTTTTTTTCATTTTGAGATTTTAAATTACATTTTTTATGCGTGGAGAATTTGTTGGATTTTATACTGATATACATTTATTTTTAAAATCAGTTTGAATATGAGTCGAAATTTCGGGATTAAAAACAGTTCGGACCGCATCAAAATATGCAAAATTTCGTATAATGTTTTAACCGTGGCCACAATATGGGCTGTAATGCTAACAAAAAGAATATGGGCTCCAAACAAAACCTTAAGAATTAGCAAATGGGCTGTAAATTATTAGAAATAATGGCAGATGGGCTGTATGCTGTTTTCCACAGATTTGAGGCTTTCCTAAAAAAAAGGTTGACGCACAAGCAGTGACTGTTGGATGGCCATCCAACGACCGTCGTGCTTCTTCAATCTCTGCTCTTCCCGCTCCAGCCGCTCAAACAAGCGCCGGCGGGACTGCCTGCTCCCTCCTCCCCGCGGCCGTCTGTGCTGCTGCGCAGGCCTCACCGCCCCACCATACTCCCATCGCTGGCCTAGCCGTCCCTCTACTCACCCACACCTGCTGTTATTCTCCGACGATGGCAGATGAACCAGTAAACCCTCGTTCCCTTCCTAGGCCTCGCCGTCGTCCACCGCCCTGGTGCTCTCGACGCGGCCTGGTCAACGTGGTCAATGACCGACATGCATCTGAAGTGGACTATACGTGGAGAGGCCGACAGCTGGGTCCACGGCCGCACACAAGGAAATGCCTCCTTATTACGCGCAAAATAATGATTCCTCCACCTGACATCGGGGACCCACCGAAAGGGCCTCAGTATTTTGTGAAAAAAACGTTACCGCCGCTGACAGATCGGACCCACCAGCTATATCTTCGCACGCAAGGAAGTGCCTCCTGATTACGCACAAAAAAATGAATACCCCCCTGTTAGCTGGGACCCAGTATAGTGGCAGGCTGACTTGTGGGCCTACTAAGTTGACGGGGACGGAGGGCTTTGTCAACTTAGTCAATATGCACGATTCTAGCTCCAGTGACTGTACGATGTCCATCCAACGGCCGTAGTGCTTCTTCAACCTCTGATCTTCTTGCTCCAGCCGCCCAAACTAGCGCCGGTCGTGCCTCGTGCTCCTGCCTCCCGTGGCCGGCTGCGATGTGGCGGAGGCCTCACCGCCCCCTACTACTCCCACCGCTAGCCAGGCCATCCCTCTACTCACCCACACCCCTGTTATTCTGCGGCGACGGCAGCCTCACACCGCAGCGAACCAGTGAACCCTCGTACTCCTCTACGCGTGGGAATCCACTGCCGCGTCTTCCCCGGCTCCGCGTCTTCCCCTTCCTAGGCCTCGCCATCGTGCATCGCCCTGGTGCTCTCGGCGCGGCGTGGTCAACGTGGTCAAGGAACGGCTTCCATCGGACGTGGACTGTATGTGGAGAGGCTGACAGCTGGGTCCACGGCCGCAGCAAGGAAGTGCCTCCTTATTACGCGCAAAATAATTATTCCTCCACCTGACAGCGGGGACCCATCGGACGGGCCACCATATTTCACGAAAAAAACGTTTCCCCCTGACTGTCGGGACCCACCAGCTACACCTTCGCACGCAAGGAAGTGCGTCCATGCAAGAAAAAAAGATTCGCCCCCCTGACTGCTGGGACCCACCAGCTACATCTTCACACACAAGGAAGTGCGTCTGGGCAAAAAAAAATGATTCACCCCCCTGACTGCTGGGACCCACCAGCTACATCTTCGCATGCAAGGAAGTGCCTGATAGTCGGGACCCACCTGGTCGAAGCGTACGTAGCATTGTCATTCTGGTCGCGAACGTGTACGTACATACTGGTCGATGTAGAGGCGCGCACGTGTCGTAGATGTAGAGGCGCGCACGTGTCGTAGCAGAGGCGCGCACGTAGCATGTACACATACGTACAGCGGCGAGGGTGCAAGAAAGAAAATACGGCCACGTACGTACATACGGGCAGGGTCTCTAACGCCTATCGCGCATACGTACATGGCTGGGTCGGAACGGAGAAACATCGTCATCGTCGTGTTCATGGGGAGCCAACCGGCTGGGTCGGAACGGAATGCGTGGTCGTGTTCATTGGGAGGGGTTGGACGGAATAGGCGATGGAAAGGAGGCCTGGCGTACCGCACAACGAAGAAAACGGCCTTGTGTTCGACCGGCCACGTTCGAAACGGGGTCCTGTTGATCGGGAGGGGCCAGGCGTACCGCAAAACGGAGGAAACAGACCTCCTACGGTCGAAATGGGGGTCCTATTTATCGGGAGGGGTGTGGCGTACCGCAAAA